>NC_142809.1:47435477-47626765 GCF_049724085.1 Artemia sp. Qi Xiang Cuo | reverse complement strand
TAAATGGAAGTAACAGAAGAAAATAAAAATAAAAAAAAACTTACACAAGAAACACATACAAAACAATATCAAGCATAAAAAACAACAACAATGAATATGAAAATATTCGCAGAGGATGAAAAGGCCCTAACCGCAGCCAAGCCTCTTCTAACTTAGCAACCAACTTATTACAAGGTGTCAATATTTCCTGGGCAAAAAAAATCAAATAAACTTTTGGTTCCTATACCAACCAGGCGGATATAAAAGGAATTTACAAAAACGGAAATACAATGCTCTAATGTCCTGCATGTCACTAGCATTAAAAAATGGGCGCAAACCTGATAAAAAAAAGAATAGACTGATCACAATAAGTTGAGTAAAGTCTAGCCAATTCTTTACGAGAATGTCGGCCACGATTTGGGACATTTTTAGCATAGCCTACTTTAAGTTCATTTTTAAACATAGGCAGCGCGCTAGCGCTGCCTAAGTAAAGAACGATGTGGGCACAATGTGTTTTTTTTTCTCCATACCCGGGCACTTCGTGTCGAAGGAGTTGTCGTAGAAACTTCAAAAAGGGCTCATTCGATTGGAAATTGCAGTGGCTAGTGCCCTTTTTAATAGTCGAAAGTGATTGGAGGGCAACTAATCCCCCCCCCACGCCCATCATTCCAACAAACACATCCAATCAAAATTTTTAGATAGCAATTTTGGTCAGCATAGTTTATTTCCAGAGAGAAAATATGTTTTTGAGGAGGACACCCCCCCACAACCCTCAGGGCAATGGTTTTAAATTATTCCCTGGGGGCATATAATGTTTGTATAGAAGGCGTTGTCGTAGAAACTACAAAACAGGCTCATTCGATTGGCAATTCAAAGGGCTAGTACTCTTTTTAATAGTCTGAAGTGATTGGGGGACAACTAGCCCCCCCCCCCACCCCCATCATTCCTACAAAAAGATCAAATCAAAATTTTGACATGGCCATTTTTTTCAGCATAGTTGATTTCCACATAGAAAATATGTTCTTGAGGAGGACACTCTCCCACAACCCTCAGGGCGTGTTTAAAGTTATGCCCAGGGGGCATATAATGTTTTTATAGAAGGTGTTGTCGTAGAGACTTAAAAAAATGCTCATCCGATTGGAAGTTCAAAGAGCTAGTGCCCTTTTTAATAGTCGAAAGTGACTGTAGAGCAACTAGCCCCCTCCCGCCACACCCATCATGTCCCCAAACACAACCAGTCAAAATTTCGAGATAGCCATTTTGTTCAGCGTAGTTGATTTCCAGATAGAAAATATGTTTTTGAGGAGGACACTCCCCCACGGCCCTCAGGGCAAGGGTTTCAAGTTATGCCCAGGGGGCATATAAGGTTTTTAAAGAAAGCATTGTCGTTGAAACTTCAAAAAAAATCTCAGTAGTTTTGAAATTAAAAGTGTTAGTGCCCTTTTTAATTGGCGAAGGTTATTGGAGTGCAACTAGCCCCCCTCCCCACACCCATCCTTCCCCAAACACAACCAATAAAAATTTTGAGATAGCCATTTTGTTCAGTGTAGTTGATTTCCAGATAGAAAACATATTTTTGAGGAGGACACTCCCCCATAACCCTCAGGGCAAGGATTATAATATGCCCTGGGGGCATATAAGGTTTTTATTGAAAGCTTTGTCGTAGAAATTTGAAAAAGGGCTCATTCGATTTGAAATTCTAAGGGCTAGTGTCCTTTTTAATAGTCGAAAGTGATTTGAGGGCAACTAACCCCCCTAACCTAACATAAGCCAGAGACAACACAGACACACAGAGACGACACACACATAGAGACGACACACACCCAGAGACGACAAACATCTAGAGACGACACACACACACACAGACTACACACAGACAAAGAAGACACACACACACAAACGACAAATACACAGAGAAGACAAACACACAGAGATAACACATACATAGAGACGAAACAAACACAGAGACGACACACATAGAGATAATACACATAGATACACATAGAGATAAGGTTTGTACTGAAATCTTTGTCGTAGCAACTTGAAAAAGGGCTAATTCGATTTGAAATTCAAAGGACTAGTATCCTTTAAATAGTTGAAAGTGATTTGAGGGTAACTAACCTCCCTCTCACGCCCACCTTTTCCCCAGACACTCTTCCACAACCCTCAGTGCAAGGATTATAAGTTATGCCCGGGGCGCATATAAGGTTTTTATTAAAATCTTTGTCTTAGGAACTTGAAAAAAGCTCTTTCGATTTGAAATTCAAAGGGCTAGTACCCTTTTTAATGGTCGAAAGTGATTTGAGGGCAACTACCCCCCTCTCACGCCCCCCCGTCCCCCAAAAAATCCAATGATAATTTTTAGTTAACCATTTTATTCAACGTAGTTGAAATTTTTGGAAATTAGCTATTTAGGAATGACAACCTCTCCCCCCACAGCCGTCAGGGCAAGGGTCGTAAGTTATGCCCTGGGGGCATATAAAGTTTTTATTAAAACCGTTGTCGAAGAAACTTCAAAAGGGCTCATTCAATTGGAAATTGAAAGGGCTAGTGCCTTTTTTAATTGTTGAAAGTGATTGGATAGCGACTAACGCCCCTCTCACGCCCACCATTTTCCTGGACACATCAAATCAAAATTTTGAGATATCCATGTTGTTCAACGTAGTTGAAAGTTCTGGAAATTAGGTCTTAGGATGATAACCCCCTCAGAGCCCTCAGTGTAAGGGCTGTAAGTTATGCCCTGGGGGTATTAAAGTTTAAATCGAGAGTTGTTATAGAAATTTCAAAAAGGACTCATTTGATTGGAAATTGAAATTGCCTTTTTTTATAGTCGAAAGTGAGTGAAGAGCAATTAACCCTCCTCTTAAGCCCACCATTTCCCCAAAACATTCAATCAAAGTTAAGAGATAGCCATTTTGTTCAACATAGTTGAAAGTTCTGGAAATTATGTATTTAAGGATGACAGACCTCCGAGAGCCCCAAGGGCAAAGGTTGTAGTTTATGGCCTGGGGGCATACAAGATTTTATAGATAGAGTTGTCGTAAAACTTCAAAAGGGGTTCATTCAATTTTAAATTGAGAGGGCTAGTACCCTTTGTAATAGTCGAAAGTGATTGGAGCGTAACTAACCCCCCTCTCGCGCCCACCATTCCTCCAAACCCATCCAATTAAAATTTTCAGATGGTCATTTTTTTCAACGTAGGAGAAAGATCTGGAAATTAGGTCTTTGAGAATGACCTTAGGTTTAGGGTTGTAGTTTATGCCCTGGTGGAATATAAGGTTTTTATAGAAAGCGTTGTCCTTTCCAAAAGGGCTCATTCGATTCAAAATCGAAAGGCCTAGTGCCCGTTTTAATAGTCGAAAGTGATTGGAAGGCTTGACATCTTTCTAGTGAAGATCGATGTGGGTATAATGTATTATTTTTTGTTGTTGTTTAGACCAGGGCACTTCGTATCGAAAGAGTTGTCGTGGGAACTTCGAAAAGGGCTCATTCGATTGAAAATAGAAAGGGCTGATGCCCTTTTTAATAGTCGAAAGTGATTGGAGGGCAACTAGTCCCCCTTCCACTCCCACCCTCCTAATTTCCCGTTATGTTTTAAAACTAAATGTTGCCTTAAGATTCAATCAAAATACACTGTGATAATGCTAATTCCCAATAAGGCTTCTCAGCAGTATCCGAAGAAAGACTGAGGATATTATTTTCAAACTTTCGGGGCTACTATTGCTCTCAAAATTTAACCAAATCAAAATAGCGTATGTGTATCCAAGCTATCAAAGAAAGTAAACAGATTTTTTTGCGAATGGTATCAAGTTTTCTATTTCAGGTCAACTAGAGGAGGTATGAAACTGAATTAAACAGTAATATTTGTGTCCAGATTTTTAAAAGGGTGTATGTTGTTGAAAATTGCTGAAAAGGTTTCCCCAACATACAATTAGTAGGCCAAACTATAAAGTCTTAAAAAACAAAAAGATTTAAAGTATTATGTTCTTTTTCCCTGAAAAGACTATGTCAATATAAAACGAACAGAAATTAATTAAAACAACCTTTTTCTACAAAATAAGTTTTTCAAAGAAAAGTAAAGAAATCCATTAAACAAAAAAAAGAGCAAAAATAAAATCAAATAATCTACCAAGCGTGAAACTACCACAAATCGGCATCGATAAATAAATGAAACCCAAAACGAACAAAAATTACAATAAATATCCGAGTCAAATTCAAAACGAGCAGAAATTAACATAAGTTGGGCACAAAACCCCTATGCCATCCCAAGGCCAGAACATAATTTGCACTTTACTGAAAAAATACAAATAAATGTACATTGTCAGTTTAACATACTCATACTGATGTTTATTAATCAAAATGTTAATATTATTTGATTTACTAAATTCATAAAAGTAAAAACATTTATATTTTTTAAGTAAACTGCAAATTTTGTTCTAGCCTGGGGAAGGCATAGGGGTTTTAAGCCCTACTTATGTTAATTTCTGCTAGTTTTGAGTTTGACTTGGTTATTTATTGTAATTTCTGTTCCTTTTGGGTTTTATTTATTTATCGATGCTGATTTGAGGTAGTTTCACGCTTGGTAGATTATTTTATTTTATTTTTGCTCTTTTTTGTTTAATGGAGTTCTTTACTTTTCTATGAAAAACTTATTTTGTAGAAAAAGTTTTTTAAATCAATATCTAAAAGTATACTAGATCGGATAGCTGATACAGAGAAGCGAACACTGATCCCAAGACAACGCAAAGTCAGATCACTATAATAATCACACTTTTTAGCGTTTAGCAATAGACCATGTTTTTCAAATAGCTTACGAACAAATCGGTCGTATTGAATCGGCTAGACTTTTATCTTATGAAGTAAAAAAAAAAAGAAAAAAATAATAATTTCTGTTCGTTTTAAGTTTTAATTTCGCTCAGTACTTTAAATTACAAAAAACTTGTTTTTTTTACTTAATTTATGAAAGCTTTGAATTAATGAAGCTTTTACTTTGGCTCACCGTGCATGAATAATTAAAATGAAATTTATATATTAATTTAACTTTTTTGGCTAAATGGCTTTCTCGAAATTTTGTTCTGACGTACCTTACGAATTAGCTTACGTAACGCACGTTTCTATATTCGTATGTTTTATTCGTATATTAGGGAGTTTGCCCCCCTAGTCGATACCTTGCTCTTTACGCTAAAGTTAGAATCACAAACCCCTGAATCACAAAGGCCGGATAATTAGAATAGATAGCTTTTTTGAAACTACTAAAAAAAAAACTTTAGCGAAAAGGGTAAGGCATTGACCAGGGGGTGAACCCCCTCATATACGTACTATTTTCTGTTTGTTTTAAGTTTTAATGTTGCTCCTTACTTTCAGTTGAAAAAACTAGTTTTTTTTTGTTTAATTTAGGATCGTTTTTAAATAATGCTGGGAAATCCGGTTCCTCCTTCATAGAGATGTTCCGTGTCCCCAAAAAACATCATCCATGAAAGGATCCTCCCCCGGAGCCCCCGGCTCCAACCCTCCCCAACAAGGAACAATACTTCTTGAAACGTCGTTATACTTCCCATTGTCCAATACTAGATGTAAACAATTGGCAAAGTTCCTAACTTCCAGTCCTTCCCCCGGGAACTGTGGGGGATTAAGTCATCCTTAAAGACATATTTATGAGATTTTCAACTATGCTGAACAAAATGGCTATCTCAGAATTTTGACTGGGTGACTTCGGCGAAAAATGAGCGTTGGAGGGGGCCTAGTTGCCCTCTAATTTTTTAGTCACTTAAAAGGGGCACTAGAACCGTTAATTTCCGTTCAAATGAGACCTCTTATGATATTCTAGGACTACTGGATCGATACGATCACCCCTGGGGAAATAAAAAAAACAAAACAAAAAAAACAAATAAACACAAATCCTTGATCTTTCTTCTGACAAAGAATACAAAATTCCACATTTTCTCAGATAGGAGCTTGAAACTTCCGCAGCAGGGTTTTCTGATACGCTGAATCCGATGCTGCGATTTTCATTAAAGTTATAAGACTTTTAGGGGGTGTTTCTCCCTTTTTTCAAAAATAAGGCACATTTTCTCTGGCGCATCACTTTTGATGGGTAAACTAAACTCAATGAAACCTATATATTTGAAATCAGCATAAAACTCTGATTCTATTGATGTATCTATGGGTATCAAAATCCAGTTTTTTGAGTTTCGGTTACTATTGAGCCGGGTCGCTCCTTACTTACAGTTCGTTAACACGAAATGTTTGACAGATCCTCTGCATATGCAATATAAGACAAATTAATTAGGCCCACAAAACACGACGGGAAAATATTAGTCAGCACAGGATATAAAAAAGCACTAAAGAGGTAAGGTATCAATCCCCCTCCCTTGTCTAAGTTCAAAATTCCCCCGAATGCATGTTTTATTCTAGGCCGTAGGCAGGGGGGTTGGGTTAGGGGTTTGAACCCGCCCCCCTCGAAATATTTGTCTGACTCGTAAAAACGTAATAAAAATGGATATAAACAAATTTTGAATGCGTTTTTTTATTTTTTTTGTGTAACCCCCCCCCCAAATTTTTTTTAGTAAAACCCCCTCCAAAGAAAATCCTGGGTACGGCCTTGGCTTTATTTATACTATTTTACCAATTTCAAAACTGTTCCCTCTACCGAGTCTTTCGAGTGAACTAAAGACGAAGATGGACGAGCGCGTCTGAATTGTTTTTCGATTTTGAACCACAATGTAAGCGATGCTTCATTTTTGCTACTTTCAGTAATTTACACAAGACAATCCAGGTAAATAAAAAGTTTACTTAGGTTTTATTTTAAGACGAGATTTTTTGGAATTCATTTACAATTTAATAAGTAGATTTTGTCATTAGTGGTTCAAATAGGAAAACTAGTATATTGACAAATATAAAAGATATGACGTAGTAAATTAAGCACATATACTATGACATCACTTTCATTTAAAGTCATTTCAGACGGTATAAACGTCATGGCGGTGGAGAATGTATGACGAAGTATTCAGTATATAAGACGACGACAAGTAGTAGGAGTTTTACAAACTCATATTCCGGGGATGGGAAACATAGATAAGTCTTTATTAGTTCCAGAATTGTCTTTGCTTTCATTAACCTATGGGATTTCACTAAGGAAAGAACCAATCTCATTTTGTTTGTATTTTTTGAATAGATTTAATAGTATACATGTATTTCACAAGTTTTACCTAACATAGGGATACCAGAAATATCCTATGGTAGAGGCTCCACTGTGCCGGATAAAGAATGTAAAGCCTCGAAACCCGTTAAGACAGGTGGTATTTCTTCTGTTGAGCCCTAATGAAAGGTACTACTTGGAAATATTTCGCTAGATTTAAGATGCTTTTGCTTGTAAATTTAAAACGACTTACATTTATTGATGACGACCATGCATGGGTTTGGACATTTCGATTTGGTTGATGGTTCGGTTATACTGTTTTGTCCTAGGTAATTGGATAGATGAGTAAGGTTAAAACCTCGTTCAAGTGCACATTTATCTCAATTGCTGGATTAGGATGACAGTCCTTTTCTTCTTCTTCTCTCTCTCATCTCTCGCTCCTTTTTTTTTTTTGCCAATTAATGACTTCTAAAACATTCTAAAATTAGACGATATAAAATCGTTTATTCAGGCAAGAAGGATGTGCTGTATAGGTAGGGAATAGGTCTCATGATGAGTAAAGAAGCCTCTAAGTCATGCTTTAGTTTGAAACATGTTAATAATGGAATTCTAGCTGTATATTCTACGACTAAGAAGAACAAGGTATCAGTCATGGTAGTATATGCCCTTGTGGAACTGACTGACGGAGATAGTAGTGACTCGGATAAATATAAATTACAGTAACACGGGCAAATAGACAGGATCCCAGGTAAAAATATAGTGTTTGTATCATGGGATTTTAATGCCTAGAATGGTAATGGGGACAAACAGTTTCCTAGCCTGGGTGAGTCTGGCAGAGGAAAGAAAAAAAAACAGTGGTTATGCTACAATTTTGTAGGTAAAACAGTCTATGTACATTTTTTGTCCAAATTCTTGTCAAGTCCAAATTCTTGGACTTGCAAACACCACCCCAGACATGTAAACAAATAGAATCAGACATAAAAAAGAGAAAGACAGACACTTTACACATTCAAACCAACAAAGACAAATTCTTGGACTTGCAAACACCAGCCCAGACATACAAACAAATAGAATCAGACATAAGAACTGAGAAAGACAGACACTTTAGACATTCAAACCAACAAAGACAAATACTTGGACTTGCAAACACCAACCCAGAAATGCAAACAAAAAAATCAGACACACAAACAGAGAAAGAGAGACACTTTAGACAATCAAACCAACAAAGACAAATTCTTGGCCTTGCAAACACCAACCCGGACATGCAAACAAATAGAATCAGACACAATAACAGAGAAAGACAGACACTTTAGACATTCAAACCAACAAAGACAAATTCTTAGACTTGCAAACACCAACCCAGACATGCAAACAAATAGAATCAGACACACAAACAGAGAAAGACAGACACTTCAGACATTCAAACCAGCAAAGACAAATACTTGGACTTTGCAAACACCAACTCAGACATTCAAACAAATAGAATCAGACACACAAATAGAGAAAGAGGGACACTTTAGACATTCACACCACCGAAGAAGAATACTTTGAAATTCAAACACAAATATAGACAAGCAAACAAATAGATTCAGACGTATAAACATATAAATACTGACACTAAATGCATTCAAACAGAAACTAACAATTAGTTAGCCATGAAAACTCCAACCAAAACTTGTACGGACGTAAAATCAAACACACAAACAGAGAAAGATGGACATTTTAGACATTCAAACCAAAAAAAACAAATTCTTGGACTTGCAAACACCAACCCAGACATGCAAACAAATAGAATCAGACACACAAACAGAGAAAGACAGGCACTTTAGACATTCAAACTAACAAAGACAAATTCTTGGACTTGCAAACTCCAGCCCAGACCTGCAAAGAAATAGAATCAGACACACAAACAGAGAAAGACAGGCACTTTCGACATTCAAACCAACAAATACAAATGCTTGGACTTGCAAACAACAATCCAGACAAGCAAACAAATAGAATCAGACACACAAACAGAGAAAGACAGACACTTTAGACATTCAAACCGACAAAGACAAATTCTTGGACTTGCAAACACCAACCCAGACATGCAAACAAGTCTGAATTCATCAGTCGAAATGTCAGTACGATATTTTTTTTTAAGTTCAAACGTTCCAAGTCACGATTTTTATACTACTTGTATCATTGAAACTGTTATGACCTTAAGAAAAGCAATGGGTCCCACCAGCGCACGTCAAGGATTATTGCATCTTCTCAAGTGTACACAATGTACTTAGCCGTCTTAGAGTTGGATAGTAAGAAGTATCTGGGACCTACATTGAATGGAAGATGTGTGCAATCTTAAGCCCGTTCACTGCGTGGTTTTTCACAATTGGCGATTTTCTTCTATCTACAAAAGTTGACGTTCTGCATAAGCAAGCTTAATCCTATTACCTCCGTCTCATTATGTATCCATGCGTAAAAATATTTACCATAGTACAATAATTGATAGCTTAGTTAGGAAGAGGTTTTTCAGCCCAAAAGAGCCCTTGAAAAAAAAACAGAAGAAATATCCATTAATTAAAACCCAGTGTAATACCATGGCTTTTACTAGGCTATAGTCCCCCGAGAGACCCGACTGCTCAAGGTCACCCTGTAGTGCCGTTTCCAGTTAAGGTTCTGTTTAGGCAAACTCGTAACAGATCCACCCTGACATCCCTAAGAGGCTTTGCAAGTAGGGACAGTGACGGGGATGAACACGGAGGAAGGATCTTATGACAGAGCAGAGACCAAAAACCATCTAACACTGCCAGAACAGCTTCAACCTTTTACACCCATCGGCCCTTTTTTTAAGCAGAAGAAGGATTTTTATCAAACGACTATATATGATGATTGCCTTTAAAAATAAAAGTTTATCTTTCAGGAAGTTTTATTTATATATATTAAAGAACAAAACAATTAAATTTAAGAGTTAGCGTACACTTGTTAAGAGAGTAGAAGATGGAGAGTTTGGTTGTGGTATTCTATTCAAGTAAAAATATTCAATAAAACGTTTGTTTGCTTTACTACTCTTCAAGAAGTCTTTCCACTTCTTCAATATTATCTGTGTCCAGCTTTATAATCTTACGGCCAAAGTGGTTTTCTATTTGTTTGAGAACATTAGACGCCCTAGGGCCATCAACCAGATTGATTGCGAGTCCGCTTCTACCAAATCTTCCCGTTCGACCAATTCTATGTAAATAAGTTTCACAGTCGGCATTCCAATCCATACCAACAGGTAGGTCGTAATTGACAACGAGTGTGACTTGCTCAATATCGATTCCCCTTGCCACGACATTAGATGGCTATCTCAAAATTTTAATTGGATGTGTTTGGGGGAAGTATGGGTGTTGGGAGGGGGGCTAGTTGCCCTCCAATCACCTTCGACTATTAAAAAGGGCACTAACCCTTTGAATTTCCAATCGAATGAGCTTGTTTTGGAAGTTTCAACGACAATGCTTTCTTTAAAAACCTTAGATGCCCCCTGGGCATAACTTGAAACCCTTGCCCTGAGGGCCGTGGGGGAGTGTCCTCCTCAAAAACATATTTTCTATGTGGAAATCAACTACGCTGAACAAAATGGCTATATCGAAATTTTGACTGGATGTGTTTGGGGAAATGATGGGTGTGGAGGGAGGGGGCTAGTTGCTCTACAGTCACTTTCGACTATTAAAAAGGGCACTAGCTCTTTGAACTTCCAATCGGATGAGCATTTTTTGAAGTCTCTACGACAACACCTTCTATAAAAACATTATATGCCCCCAGGGAATAACTTAAAACCCGCCCTGAGGGTTGTGGGAGAGTTTCCTCCTCAAAAACATATTTTCTATGTGGAAATCAACTACGCTGAACAAAATGGCTATTTCAAAATTTTGATTGGATGTGTTTGGAGGAATGATGGGCGTGGGGGGGGGCTAGTTGCCCTCCAATCACTTAAGACTATTAAAAAGAGTACTAGCCCTTTGAATTGCCAATCGAATGAGCCTGTTTTGAAGTTTCTACGACAACGCCTTCTATAAAAACCTTATATGCCCCCAGGGCATAATTTAAAACCCTTGAAGACAAATTCTTGGACTTGCAAACACCAACCCAGACATGCAAACAAATAGAATCAGAAACAAACAGAGAAAGACAGACACTTTAGATATTCAAACCAACAAAGACAAATACTTGGACTTGCAAACACCAATCCAGACATGCGAACAAATAGAATCAGACACAAAAACAGAGAAATACAGACAATTTATAAATTCAAACCAAGAAAGACAAATACTTGGACTTGCAAACACCAACCCTGACATTCAAACAAATAGAATCAGACATACAAACTGAGAAAAACAGACACTTTAGACATTCAAACCAACAAATACAAATATTTGGACTTGATAACACCAACTCAGACATGCAAACAAATAGAATCAGACAAACAAACAGAAAGACAGACACTTTAGACATTCAAACCAACAAAGACAAATTCTTGGACTTGCAAACACCAACCCGGGAATGCAAACAAATAGAATCAGACACAGAAACATAGAAAGACAGACGCTTTAGACATTCAAACCAACAAAGACAAATTTTTGGACTTGCAAACACCAACCCTGACATACAAACAAATAGAATCAGACATACAAACTGAGAAAGACAGACACTTTATACATTCAAACCAACAAAGACAAATATTTGGACTTGCATACACCAACTCAGACATGCAAACAAATAGAATCAGACACACAAACAGAGAAAGACAGACACTTTAGACATTCAAACCAACAAAGACAAATACTTGGACTTGGAAACAACAACCCAGACATCCAAACACATAGAATCAGACACACAAACAGAGAAAGACAGACACTTTAGACATTCAAACCAACAAAGACAAATTCTTGGACTTGCAAACACCAACCCTGACATGCAAACAAATAGAATCAGACAGACAAACTGGGAAAGATATACGCTTGAGATATTCAAACAAGCAAAGAAAAATACTCGAACTTCCAAACCTCAACTCGAACGTGACAAAAAATTTAATCAAAAACAAAAACTTAGAAAAGCAAGCACTTTTGACATTCAAACCAACAAAGACAGATACTTGGACATGCAAACACCAAGCGATAAATCCAAACAATTAGAATTAGACATACAAAGAGAGTAAGACAGACACTTTAGACATTCAAACCAACAATGACAAATACTTGGACTTGCAAACACAGACCCAGACACGCAAACAAATATAATCAGACACACAAACAGAGAAAGAAAGACACTTTAGACATTCAAACCAACAAAGACAAATTCTTGGACTTACAAACACCAACCCAGACATCCAAACAAATAGAATCAGACACACAAACAGAGAAAGAGAGACACTTTAGACATTCAAACCAACAAAGACCTATTCTTGGCCTTGCAAACACCAACCAAGACATGCAAACAAATAGAATCAGACACACAAACAGAGAAAGACAGACACTTTAGACATTCAAACCAACAAAGACAAATACTTGGACTTGCAAACACCAGCCCAGACATGCGAACAAATAGAATCAGACACACAAACAGAGAAAGACAGACACTTTAGACATTCAAACCAACAAAGACAAATTCTTGGTTTTGCAAGCACCAACCCAGACATGCAAACAAATAGAATCAGACACACAAACAGAGAAATACAGAAACTTTAGACATTCAAACCAACAAAGACAAATTCTTGGACTTGCAAACACCAACCCAGTCATGCAAAGAAATAGAATCAGACTCACAAACAGAGAAAGACAGACACTTTAGACATTCAAAACAACAAAGACAAATTCTTGGACTTGCAAACGACAACCCAGACATGCAAACAAATAGAATCAGACACACAAACAGAGAAGTGCAGTCCCTTTATAAATTCAAACCAAAAAAGACAAATACTTAGACTTCCAAACATCAACCCAAACATGTAAACAAATAGAATCGAACGAACAAACCGAGAAAGAATGACAATTTAGACATTCAAACCATCAAAAACATATACCTGTACTTGCAAACACCCACCCGGTAAAGCAAACAAATAGAATCAGACACACAAACAGAGAAAGACAGCCGCTTTAGACATTCAAACCAACAAAGACAAATACTTGGACTTGCAAACACCAACCCTGACATGAAAACAAAAAAATCAGACACACAAACAGAGAAAGAGAGCCACTTTAGACAATCAAACCAACAAAGACAAATTCTTGGCCTTGCAAACACCAACCCGGACATGCAAACAAATAGAATCAGACACACAAACAGAGAAAGACAGACACTTTAGACATTCAAACCAACAAAGACAAATTCTTAGACTTGCAAACAGCAACCCAGACATGCAAACAAATAGAATCAGACACACAAACAGAGAAAGACAGACACTTCAGACATTCAAACCAGCAAAGACAAATACTTGGACTTTGCAAACACCAACTCATACATTCAAACAAATAGAATCAGACACACAAATAGAGAAAGAGGGACACTTTAGACATTCAAACCAACAAAGACCAATTCTTGGACTTGCAAACATCAGCAAAGACATGTAAAAAACTAATGTAAGACACAGAAGTAGACAAAGAAAGACACATTAGTCATTCAACCAAACAAAAACAACTAGTTGGATTTGCAAACACAAGCACAGTCATACCAACAAAAAGACTCAGGCCTACAAACAGAGAAAGACAGACATTTTAGACATTCAAACCAACAAAGACAAATTCTTGGACTTGCAAACACCAACCCAGACATGCAAACAAATAGAATCAGAAACACAAACAGAGAAAAACAGACAATTTCGAAATCCAAACCAACAAAGACAAATTCTTGGACTTGCAAACACCAGCCCAGACATGCAAAGAAATAGAATAAGAAACACAAACAGAGAAAGACAGACACTTTAGACATCCAAACCAACAAAGACAAATACTTGGACTTGCAAACACCAATCCAGACATGCAAACAAATAGAATCAGACACACAAACAGAGAAAGACAGACACTTTAGACATTCAAACCCACAAAGACAAATTCTTGGACTTGCAAACACCAACCCAGACATGCAAACAAGTCTGAATTCATCAGTCGATATGTCAGTATGATATTTTTGTTTTAAGTTCAAACGTTCCAAGTCACGATTTTTATACTACTTGTATCATTGAAACTGTTATGACCTTAAGACAAGCAATGGGTCCCATCACCGCACGTCAAGGATTATTGCATCTTCTCAAGTGTACACAATGTACTTAAGCCATCTTAGAGTTGGATAGTAAGAAGTATCTGGGACCTACATTGAATGGAAGATGTGTGCAATCTTAAGCCCGTTCACTGCGTGGTTTTTCACAATTGGCGATTTTCTTCTATATACAAAAGTTGACGTTCTGCATAAGCAAGCTTAATCCTATTACCTCCGTCTCATTATGTATCCATGCGTAAAAATATTTACCATAGTACAATAATTGATAGCTTAGTTAGGAAGAAGTTTTTCAGCCCAAAAGAGCCCTTGAAAAAAAAACAGAAGAAATATCCATTAATTAGAACCCAGTGTAATACCGTGTCTTTTACTAGGCTATAATTCCCCGAGAGACACGACTGCTCAAGGTTACCCTGTAGCGCCGTTTGCAGTTAAGGTTCTGTTTAGACAAACTCGTAACAGATCCACCCTGACATCCCTAAGAGGCTTTGCAAGTAGGGACAGTGACGGGGATGAAGACAGAGGAAGGATATTATGACAGAGCAGAGACCAAAAACCATCTAACACTGCCAGAACAGCTTCAACCTTTTACACCCATCGGCCCTTTTATTAAGCAGAATAAGTATTTTTATCAAACGACTATACATGATAATTGCCTTTAAAAATAAATGTTTATCTTTCAGGAAGTTTTATTTATATATATTAAAGAACAAAACAATTAAATTTAAGAGTTAGCGTACACTTGTTAAGAGAGTAGAAAATGGAGAGTTTGGTTGTGGTATTCTATTCAAGTAAAATATTCCGTTTGTTTGCTTTACTACTCCTCAAGAAGTCTTTCCACTTCTTCTATATTATCTGTGTCCAGCCTTATAATCTTACGGCCAAAGTGGTTTTCTATTTGTTTGAGAACATTAGACGCCCTAGGGCCATCAACAAGATTGATTACGAGTCCGCTTCTACCAAATCTTCCCGTTCGACCAATTCTATGTAAATAAGTTTCACAGTCGGCATTCCAATCCATACCAACAGGTAGGTCGTAATTGACAACGAGTGTGACTTGCTCAATATCGATTCCCCTTGCCACGACATTAGATGGCTATCTCAACATTTTAATTGGATGTGTTTGGGGGAAGGATGGGTGTGGGGAGGGGGGCTAGTTGCCCTCCAATCACCTTCGACTATTAAAAAGGGCACTAACCCTTTGAATTTCCAATCAAATGAGCTTGTTTTGGAAGTTTCAACGACAATGCTTTCTTTAAAAACCTTATATGCCCCCTGGGCATAACTTGAAACCCAGACATGTAAACAGACTTGCAAACACCAACCCAGACATGAAAACAAATAGAATCAGACACACAAACATATAAAGACAGATACTTTAGACATTCAAACCAAAAAAGACATATAATTGGACTTGCAATCACCAACCCAGACATGAAAACAATTAGAATCAGACACACAAACAGAGAAAGATAGACACTTTATACATTAAAACCAACAAACACAAATACTTGCACTTGAAAGCACCAACCCAGACATGTAAACAAATAGAATCAGACATAAAAAAGAGAAAGACAGACACTTTACACATTCAAACCAACAAAGACAAATACTTGGATTTGCAAACACCAACCAAGATATGTAAACAAATAGAATCAGACGCACAAACCGAGAAAGACAGACACTTTAGACATTCAAACCAACAAAGACAAATTCTTGGACTTGCAAACACCAACCCAGACATCCAAACAAATAGATTCAGACATACAAACAGAGAAAGACAGACACTTTAGACATTCAAACCAACAAGTACAAATTCTTGGACTTGCAAACACCACCCCAGACATGAAAACAAATAGAATCAGACATAAAAAAGAGAAAGACAGACACTTTAGACATTCATACCAACAAAGAAAAATACTTGGATTTGCAAACACCAACCAAGACATGTAAAAAAATAGAATCAGACACACAAACAGAGAAAGACAGACACTTTAGACATTCAAACCAACAAAGACGAATTCTTGGACTTGCGAACACCAACCCAGACATGCAAACAAATAGAATCAGTCAAACAAACAGAAAGACTTACACTTTATAAAGTCAAAAAAACAAAGACTGATACTTGGACTTGCAAACACCAACCCAGACATGCAAACAAATAGAATCAGACACACAAACAGAGAAAGACAGACACTATAGACAGTCAAACCAACAAAGACAGATACTTGGACTTGCAAACACCAACCCAGACATGCAAAAAAATAGAATCAGACACACAAACAGAGAAAGACAGACACTTTAGACATTCAAGCCAACAAAGACAAATTCTTGGTTTTGCAAGCACCAACCCAGACATGCAAACAAAAAGAATCAGACACACACACAGAGCAATACAGAAAATTTAGACATTCAAACCAACACACACAAATACTTGGACTTGCTAACACCAACCCAGACATGCAAAGAAATAGAATCAGACACAAACAGAGACAGACTGACACTGTAGACATTCAAACCAACAAAGACAAATTCTTGGACTTGTAAACGCCAACCCAGACATGCAAATAAATAGAATCAGACACAGAAACAGAGAAAGACAGACCCTTTAGACATGCAAACCAACAAAGACAAATTCTTGGACTTGCAAACACCAACCCAGAGATACAAACAAATAGAATCAGACACACAAACAGAGAAAGACAGACACTTTAGACATTCAAACCAACAAAGACAAATACTTGGACTTGCAAACACCAGCCCAGACATGCAAACAAATAGAATCAGACACACAAACAGAGAAAGACAGACACTTTAGACATTCAAACCAACAAAGACAAATTCTTGGAATTTAAATCACCGACCCACACATGCAAACAAATAGAATCAGACACACAAACAGAGAAATACAGAAACTTTAGACATTCAAACCAACAAAGACAAATTCTTGGACTTGCAAACACCAACCCAGACATGCAAAGAAATAGAATCAGACACAAACAGAGAAAGACTGACACTTTAGACATTCAAACCAACAAAGACAAATTCTTGGACTTGCAAACGCCAACCCAGACATGCAAACAAATAGAATCAGACACACAAACAGAGAAAGACAGACTCTTTAAACATTCAAACCAACAAAGACAAATACGTGGACTTGCAAACACCAATCCAGACATGCAAACAAATAGAATCAGACACACAAACAGAGAAAGACAGACACCTTAGACATTCAAACCAAAAAAGAAAAATACTTGGACTTGCAAGCACCAATCCAGACATGCAAACAAATAGAATCAGACACACAAACAGAGAAAGACAGACGCTTTAGACATTCAAACCAACAAAGACAAATTCTTGGACTTGCAAGCACCAATCCAGACATGTAAACAAATAGAACCAGACATACAAAAAAAGAAAGAAAGACGCTTTAGACATTCAAACCAACAAAGAAATACTTTGACTTGCAAACACCACCTCAGACATGCAAACAAATAGAATCAGACATAAAAAAGAGACAGACAGACACTTTACACAATCAAACCAACAAAGACAAATACTATTTGAAAGATAAAAATGGCTTTAAACAATTGTTTTGCCTGTTATTTCAAGCAAATTTATGGTCTTATGTCAATTTTAAATTCCTGGTCAACCTTCTTAAGACCATAGGCGGGTCTACCTTGTTTGCCTCTTTTTTGAATTCTTGATCAGCATGCCTAAGACTTTAGGCAGGCATGCCTTTCCAAAAACTAACCTGACAAGTATGTGTCCAATAAGAGAGTCATTCATACTCCTGCCATTTACCCTTGCCCCAGCCATTTAAACATTTGCCTCTCAATTACTTGGACTATCTGTCTTGGCTTTTCTCTGTCTACAATTACCCAGCCCAGTCTTGATGCAACCTATTGCCCAAAATACTTGATAAATTCAATTAAAAATCAACGGATAATTTTTTGAAGATATATCTTCAAAAATTGTAGTGAGAACCAGATAAAGAACCAGTTCTCACTACTTTTTTGAAGATATGTCTGAAAATTCCCTGTTCGACACACATTGGAGAAGTTCTCACTACTTTTTTGAAGATATGTCTGAAAATTTCCCTGTTCAACGCGCATTGCCAGCCCAGTCTTGATGCAACCTATTGCCCAAAGTACTTGATAAATTCAATTCAACAAATAGAATCAGACACACAAACAGAGCAATACAGAAACTTTAGACATTCAAACCAACAAAGACAAATACTTGGACTTGCAAACACCAACCCAGACATGCAAAGAAATAGAATCAGACACAAACAGAGAAAGACTGACACTTTAGACATTCAAACCAACAAAGACAAATTCTTGGACTTGCAAACTCCAACCCAGACATGCAAACAAATAGAATCAGACACAGAAACAGAGAAAGACAGACCATTTAGACATTCAAACCAACAAAGACCAATTCTTGGCCTTGCAAACACCAACCCAGACATGCAAACAAATAGAATCAGACACACAAACAGAGAAAGACAGACACTTTAGACATTCAAACCAACAAAGACAGATACTTGGACTTGCAAACACCAACCCAGACATCCAAACACATAGAATCAGACACACAAACAGAGAAAGACAGACACTTTAGACATTCAAACCAACAAAGACAAATTCTGGGACTTGCAAACACCAACCCTGACATGCAAACAAATAGAATCAGACGTACAAACTGAGAAAGACAGACACTTTAGACATTCAAACCAACAAAGACGAATATTTGGACCTGTATACACCAACTCAGACATGCAAACAAATAGAATCAGACACACAAATAGAGAAAGACAGACACTTTAGACATTCAAACCAACAAAGACAAATTCTTGGACTTGAAAACACCAACCCAGACATGCAAAATAATAGAATCAGACACACAAACAGAGAAAGACAAATACTTTATACATTCAAACCAACGAAGACAAATACTTGGACTTTCAAACACAAACCCAGACATGCACAAAAATAGAATCAGACACACAAACAGAGAAAGTAAAACGCTTTAGACATTCAAACCAACAAAGACAAATTCTTGGACTTACAAACACCAACCCAGACATGCAAACAAATAGAATCAGACACACAAACAGAGAAAAAGAGACACTTTAGACATTCGAACCAACAAAGACCAATTCTTGGACTTGCAAACACCGACCCAGACATACAAACAAATACAATCAGACAAAAAAGAATAGAGAGGCAGACAATTTAGGTATTCAAACAAACAATGGCAATTGCTTGTGTATACAAACATCAGCCCAGACATTCAAAAAAATATAATCAAACCCACTTACAGAAAAATACAGACGATTTAGACATTAAAGTCAACAAAAACAAATACTTGGTTTTGCAAGCACCAACCCAGACATGCAAACAAATAGAATCAGACACACAAACAGAGAAATACAGAAACTTTAGACATTCAAACCAACAAAGACAAATACTTTGACTTGCAAACACCAACCCAGTCATGCAAAGAAATAGAATCATACACACAAACAGAGAAAGACAGACACTTTAGACATTCAAACCAACAAAGACAAATTCTTGGACTTGCAAACACCAACCCAGAAATGCAAACAAATAGAATCAGACATACAAACAGAAAAAGACAGACACTTTAGACATTCCAACCAACAAAGACAGATTCTTGGACTTGCAAACACCAACCCAGACATACAATCAAATAGAATCAGACACAAAAACAGAGAAAGACAGAGACTTTAGACATTCAAACCACAAAAGATAAATACTTGGACTTGCAAACACAAGCTCAGGTATGCAAACAAATAGAATCAGTCACATAAACACCGAAAGACAGACACATAAGACATTTAAACCAACAAAGACAAATACTTGGACATGCAAGGACCAATCAAGACATGCAAGCGAATAGAATCAGACACACAAACAGAGAAAGATAGACACTTTAGACATTCAAACCAACAAATACTTGGACTTGCAAGCACCAATCCAGACATGCAAACAAATAAAATCAGACACACAAACAGAGAAAGACAGACTCTTTAGACATTCAAACCAAAAAAGACAAATACTTGGACTTTCAAACACCAATCCAGACATGCATACAAATAGAATCAGACACACTAACATAGAAAGATATACACTTTAGACATTCAAACCAACAAAGACAAATTCTTGGACTTGCACACATCAATCCAGACATGCAAACAAATAGAATCCGACACACAAACAGAGAAAGACAGACACTTTAGACATTCAAACCAACAAAGACAAATTCTTGGACTTGCAAACACCACCCCAGACATGTAAACAAATCGAATAAGACACAAAAAATAGAAAGACAGACACTTTAGACATTCAAACCAACAAAGGCAAATACTTGGATTTGCAAACACCAACCAAGACACGTAAACAAATAAATTCAGACATACAAACAGAGATACACTGAACTTTAGACATTCAAACCAACAAAGACAAATTCTCGGACTTGCAAACACCAACCCAGAAATGCAAACAAATAGATTCGGACACATAAACAGGAGAAAGACAGACACTTTAGACATTCAAACCAACAAACACAAATTCTTGGACTTGCAAACACCAACCCAGACATGCAAACAAATAGAATCAGACATAAAAACTGAGAAAGACAGACATTCAAACCAACAAAGACAAATACTTGGACTTGCAAACACCAACCCAGAAATGCAAACAAATAAAATCAGAGACACAAACAGAGAAAGAGAGACACTTTAGACAATCAAACCAACAAAGACAAATTCTTGGACTTGCAAACACCAACCCTGACATGCAAACAAATAGAATCAGACACACAAACAGAGAAAGACAGACACTTTAGACATTCAAACCAACAAAGACAAATTCTTGGACTTGCAAACACCAGCCCAGACATGCAAACAAATAGAATCAGACACACAAACAAAGAAAGACAGACACTTTAGACATTCAAACCAACAAAGACAAATTCTTAGACTTGCAAACAGCAACCCAGACATGCAAACAAATAGAATCAGACACACAAACCGAGAAAGACAGACACTTCAGACATTCAAACCAGCAAAGACAAATTCTTGGACTTGCAAACACCAACCCAGACATGCAAACAAATAGAATCAGACACACAAACAAAGAAAGACAGACACTTTAGGCATTCAAACAAACAAAGACAAATTCTTGAATTTGCAAACGCAAAATAAGACATGCAAAAAAATAGAATCAGACACACAAACAGAGAAAGACAGACACTTTAGACATTCAAACCAACAAAGACAGATACTTGGACTTGCAAACACCAACCCAGATATGCAAACAAATAGAATCAGACACACAAACAGAGAAAGAAAGACACTTTAGACATTCAAACCAACAAAGACAAATTCTTGGACTTACAAACACCGACCCAGACATGCAAACAAATAGAATCAGACACACAAACAGAGAAAAAGAGACACTTTAGACATTCGAACCAACAAAGACCAATTCTTGGACTTGCAAACATCAACTCAGCCATGCAAACAAATAGAATCAGACACACAAACAGAGAAAGACAAACACTTTAGACATTCAAACCAATAAAGACAAATACTTGGACATGCAAACACCAGCCCAGACATGCAAACAAATAGAATCAGACACACAAACAGAGAAAGACAGACGCTTTAGACATTCAAACCAACAAAGACAAATTCTTGGTTTTGCAAGCACCAACCCAGACATGCAAACAAATAGAATCAGACACACAAACAGAGAAATACAGAAACTTTAGACATTCAAACCAACAAAGACAAATTCTTAGACTTGCAAACACCAATCCAGTCATGCAAAGAAATAGAATCAGACACACAAACAGAGAAAGACTGACACTTTAGACATTCAAACCAACAAATACCAATTCTTGGACTTTTAAACACGACCACACACATACAAATAACCAGAATCATACATACGAGCAGAGAAGGACAGAAACTTTTGACAATCCAACCAAGAAAGACAAATTCTTTGACTTGCAAACATCAGCTCAGATATGCAAACAAATATAATCATACACACAAACAGGAAAAGACAGACACTATGGACATTCAAACCAACAAAGACAAATTCTTTGACTTGCAAACACCAGCCCAGACATGCAAACATATAGAATCAGACACATAAACAGAGAAAGACAGACACTTTAGACATTCAAACCAACAAAGACAAATACTTGGACTTGCAAACACCAATCCAGATATGCAATCAAAAAGAATCAGACACACAAACAGAGAAAGATAGACACTTTAGACATTCAAACCAACAAATACTTGGACTTGCAAGCACCAATCCAGACATGCAAACAAATAAAATCAGACACACAAACAGAGAAAGACAGACGCTTTTGACATTCAAACCAACAAATACAAATACTTGGACTTGCAAACACCAAATCAGACATTTAAACAAATAAATTCAGATATACAAACAGAGAAAGGTAGACACTTTAGTTATTCAGACCAACAAAGACACATTCTTGGAATTGCAAACACCAGCCCAGACATGCAATCAAATAGAATCAGACACACAAACAGAGAAAGACAGACACTTAAGACATTCAAACCAACAAAGACAAATTCTTGGACTTGCAAACACCACCCCATACATGTAAACAAATCTAATCATACACAAAAAATAGAAAGACAGACACTTTAGACATTCAAACCAACAAAGGCAAATACTTGGATTTGCAAACACCAACCAAGACACGTAAACAAATAGAATCAGGCACACAAACAGAGAAAGATATACTCTTTTTACATTAAAAACAACACCAAAATTGACTCGAACATGCACACATCAATACAGAAATGTAAAACGATAGAATAAGACACACAGTCAGAGACTGAAAGACACTTTTATACATTCAAACAATTAAATACACCTACTTGAAATTGCAAACACCAGCCCAGACATTTAAACAAATAGAATCAGACACAAAAACTGAGAAAGACAGACATTCAAACCAACAAAGACAAATACTTGGACTTTCAAACACCAACCCAGAAATGCAAACAAATAAAATCAGAGACACAAACAGAGAAAGAGAGACACTTTAGACAATCAAACCAACAAAGAAAAATTCTTGGCCTTGCAAACACCAACCCGGACATGCAAACAAATAAAATCAGACACACAAACAGAGAAAGACAGACACTTTAGACATTCAAACCAACAAAGACAAATTCTTGGACTCGCAAACACCATCCCAGACATGCAAACAAATAGAATCAGACACACAAACAGAGAAAGACAGACACTTTAGACATTCAAACCAACAAAGTCAAATTCTTAGACTTGCAAACAGCAACCCAGACATGCAAACAAATAGAATCAGACACACAAACCGAGAAAGACAGACACTTCAGACATACAAACCATCAAAGAGAAATTCTTGGACTTGCAAACACCAACCCAGACATTCAAACAAATAGAATCAGACACACAAACAAAGAGAGATAGACACTTTAGGCATTCCAACAAACACAGACAAATTCTTTAATTTGAAAACACCAACTCAGACGTGCAAAAAAATGGAATCAGACACACAATCAGAGGAAGACAGCCACTTTAGACTTTCAAACCACCAAAGACAAATACTTGGACTTGCAAACACCAACCCAGACATGCAAACAAATAGAATCAGACACACAAACAGAGAAAGACAGACACTTTAGACATTCAAACCAACAAAGACAAATTCTTGGACTTGCAAACACCAACCCAGACATGCAAACAAGTCTGAATTCATCAGTCGAAATGTCATTACGATATTTTTTTTTTAAGTTCAAACGTTCCAAGTCACGATTTTTATACTACTTGTATCATTGAAACTGTTATGACCTTAATAAAAGTAATGGGTCCCACTAGCGCACGTCAAGGATTATTGCATCTTCTCAAGTGTACACAAAGTACTTAAGCCATCTTAGAGTTGGATAGTAAGAAGTATCTGGGACCTACATTGAATGGAAGATGTGTGCAATCTTAAGCCCGTTCACTGCGTGGTTTGTTACACTTGGCGATTTTCTTCCATCTACAAAAGTTGACGTTCTGCATAAGCAAGCTTAAGCCTATTACCTCCGTCTCATTATGTATCCATGCGTAAATATATTTAACATATTAAAATAATAGTTAGCTTATTTAGGAAGAAGTTTTTCAGACCAAAAGAGCCCTTGAAAAAAAAACAGAATAAATATAAATTAATTATAAACCAGTTTAATAAAGTGTATTTTACTAGGCTATAATTACCCGAGAGACACGACTGCTCAAGGTTACCCTGTAGCGCCGTTTGCTGTTAAGGTTCTGTTTAGACAAACTCGTAACAGATCCACCCTGACATCCCTAAGAGGCTTTGCAAGAAGGGTCAGTGACGGGGATGAAGACAGAGGAAGGATCTTATGACAGAGCAGAGACCAAAAACCAGCTAACACTGCCGGAACAGCTCCAACCTTTTACACCCATCGGCCCTTTTCTTAAGCAGAAGAAGGATTTTTATCAAACGACTATACATGATAATTGCCTTTAAAAATAAATGTTTATCTTTCAGGAAGTTTTATTTATATATATTAAAGAACAAAACAATTAAATTTAAGAGTTAGCGTACACTTGTTAAGAGAGTAGAAAATGGAGTTTGGTTGTGGTATTCTATTCAAGTAAAAATATTCAATAAAACGTTTGTTTGCTTTACTACTCTTCAAGAAGTCTTTCCACTTCTTCAATATTATCTGTGTCCAGCCTTATAATCTTACGGCCAAAGTGGTTCTTACGGCCATACCAACAGGTAGGTCGTAATTGACAACGAGTGTGACTTGCTCAATATCGATTCCCCTTGCCACGACATTAGTAGTGATCAATCATCTTCTTCTTGCTCTTTCCCCAATTTTCTTCAGTACTGCAGGATTTGATGACAACATTTGGTATTTTGTTGGGACCTGTGGCTTCGATCGCATCAGATAGCTGTAAAATGTGAAGGCTATTAGAAGCAGAAAATTCATACGATCCAGGACATATTTTCGAGGCAACACCTTAAACTAGGTATTCTTTTCTTAAACCACACTGCCGTTCTAGGACGAACAAACAAACTTTCAAATGGGGATAAATCCATCTATTTAAACAGTGAAAAAAACAGGCACAAAAGTCCAGATATTACGATATTTTTCCGATCTTTTTTTTCACTGTCAAAATAAATGGATTTATACCAATTTGAAAATTTATTTGTTCGTCACAGAATGGCAGTGTGGTCTAAGAAAAGAATACCTATTTTAAGGTGTTGTGTCAAAAATACGTCGTAGATATGTGGAAATGAGACCATCCAAGAGAACAACAATAATCTCAAAATTTTGTTTGCAATTATAAGACATGGAAGGCTTTACCACCTTTATAGGAAATTTGTTTTACTTTTAAGCAAGGTTAAAGAAGGAAATTTACATCAAGACTTAGAATGAACTTTGTCAGTGAACTCTCTAAAAATAATCGAGTGAATAATCCGGACGTTAATTATTTTGTGAATGACCCTAAAGTTATTTATATTTTGTGTATAAAAATGTTAAGTTTCAAATATATTATTTGAGTATTAATGCTGATGACGGTCGCTGTATATGTGATCGAAATATCTGGACTTTAGTACCTATTTTTTCACTGTCTGAATAAATGGATTTATCCCCATTTGAAAATTTATTAGTTTGATCCTGGAAAGTATTGGTTCAGTAAAAAAAATTTGGCACATCCTCCAGAATTCAAGAATTCTGTCCTCTTCGCTCTTTATAAGTCATCGCTTGTGTGCCTTTTGCTTTACTCGGATAGCCATCTTTCACTGGGTGTTGAACCGAGGTTTGTCCTTTAGTGGGCATCTGGATCTGTTTTGAAGGGATGTTTTTTCTACAGAGTCAACTATGGCCCACTGATATCTTTGTATCTATCTCCGAGCCTTCAAGGATGGAGGCTCTCTACTGCTGAGAACTAAGAGTGTTTCTCAAACCGTCCCAGTCACTTTTATTGTATTGCCAGTTTGTTCATGCTTTATTGGAGACGGAATAAGAAGGATTCCACGTGCGATGACGGCAACATGGGCACTTGTGAAAGCATGAGCGGTTGTATCAAAGGAGTAAGGATGAGCTGTAGGGAAGAGGTCAAGACAAGATGACCCGGTTGGGCCATGATAGATGTCAAAATTGATAAGTTGTTCTAGTCTGTAAGAGAGAGACAGATCTTACTTTCCGACCCCCTATTTATAAATATTTTTGCAGCGAATGAACTTGCTATGATGAATATTTTAGTCTCCATGGAGGATAATGGCAGACTGAGCATAGTTGCCCCGAATGTATTCGAGGGAGACTTCAAAGCAGCTAGTGATCTGTTAGATTGGTGGGTCATCTACAGTACCAACAGTCACAAACTTATTTGGGATGGTCACGCGAACCCACAAAGCTTTTTTGCTAATTATCCTGCTGAATCTGGTAAATTGTTGTTTAGTCGGCCGCTTTGGCTTGTGATGCTAAAAAAAAAACACCTCAATCACGGAGTAATGGGATTTAAGTGTTTTTTTTTAAATTGGTATAAGCAATCCGTTTATCTTCCGGTTTTATAGATTTCAAGACTCAATTTATTCTTATTGAGATGTTAAAAGTAGCTGTTTATACTGAACCAGTTATTTTTAAATGAAAAGAAGAAAAAATAAATCTAAAATTTGTGCATCAATGAGAATAAAATATTTATTCTTACAAACAATCAGAAAAAAGATATTGCCTTAGATCAGAAACACTGAATTTACCTTTTGTGTAAAATAGTTTTTTTGATTTTTAAATTGACAAAAAGTTAATTTAAGGATTAATTTATAAACATCTAATATTTAATCTCAAAAAATGGATAAATAAAACTTTGAAAAAAAAAACTATAACGAGAAGGCCAAAAGGTAGTCATGTTACACATTCTTGACCCCGAATAGAGATAACCATTTATAGTTTTGCTCTCAACCCCTTGAACCCATGAAGATATCATCTGAAAATAATGATGAGTTTCAAAGCCTATTGGGGAAGCCAGAATGACACTTAGACGTTTCTTTTATTTCTAGCTCAATATGTAATTTTCCTTTTGAATTTGTTCTACAATGCTTTCTACTGCTGATAATTAAGATTTATTTTTACTAGTTCTATTTGTAAGAATAAATTCTGCCCCCTTACCCAAAGAAAACTGCTCCCAGGTCTACCTTAATGGGAAAGTAAATGATTGTTAATGGGAAAGTAAATGATAGTTCTGGTAAAAAAAAAACTATTATAAAATATAAATTCGAAATATAGTAAAAATAATAAACAATAATGAAAAATCCAAAAAGAAAACGAATAACATATACAATCATAATAAATAATAAACAAATTCATCATATTCACTATTTACACGTTTTTCTGGTATTATTAATTTGTTCTATATTTTCATCAATATTATTATCACCTGTAAAAAAAAAAGTATTCAAAAGTTAATAAGTAAATTACAGTTAACCTATAAATATGATATATATATATATAAAAAAAGAAAAAAAAAACAATACATAAACTAACAAAAAAGACTTACAGAAAATTACTTTTTAAAACTGAAAAATAGAAATTGAAATTAAATCGAGGTCCTAATTAAATCAAGAAATTAAATTAAATTATTGAAATCGAGGTCCAGCGTATTCAGTTATCCAGGAATCTATTTCTTGAATGCAGAATAAAACCTCGGAGAAGATTCAAATTTGAAAAATAAACACCAAGAATTGGGAAGTTCTATGGAAAATATATTATATAATATAAAAAATTAAATAATTGTACGTTTTTGTTCGTCCATGGATCCCCCCCCTTCTCCATACATGACTAAATGTAGGGCAGGACCCCATCACTTTGATCTCATGAACCCCGAAAGAAAAATATCGAGGTGATCATTTTGCCAGCTTGATTCGCTAACTTAGCAATGCCCGAACGATAGGGACCTTTTTTTAAGCACACGAAAAAATTGACTGATCTGACGATTAAACCTGGTCATCAGGTCACATACATTGACATGTTAGACGACCCAGGAAAAACTCGATAATTCGTAGTGCTCATCTTTGGAGTGAAACATCCAAAGTTAAGATAATATATGATCTTTTTACAAGTGACCAGAAAAATTTACTGATCCGAGGATTTAACCTGGTAATCATGTTTCTTATGTTGAGAAGTTGGACGACCCAGCAAGGAATTGATTATTCATATTCCGATTTTACAACCAAATTTTGTGTCACAAAAAAGAAAACATACGAGGGTCTTTCAGAAAGTGGCCTCCGTTCTATGCATGGAACACGAAGCAGTGGGAGCAGCGCTATAATCAGCAAAACAACATACGCATACGCAGGGGTGCCACAGACTCTTTTCGCAATATTTTTGTTAATTTTCAAATAAAAATTTACTCTTCATGGTCAGGTCTTAAAATCGTTCTCTTTATGTGAAATTTTTAAATTTATGTTACGTTTCCGATTACATAGGTTTCTGCAATCTTGATTCTGAACACACTTCAGGAAGAAGCTGCCAGGACCGGACTATCCATTACTAATCAGTATTTAACCAATCAATATAATTAACCAAGCAGTAGTGGCTGGAAATCCAAAAAAAAGGTCGAAGCTCCGATGGACTGGCATTCTCAGAAAATTATTGGGCAAATTGGAATTTCGTTTACTGATGAAATACTTCCTGCTGCTCACCATGTGAAGACGGCTGAATACGTTCTCAGCACAACCCGGACATAATGATTAAGTAAGTAAAGCAAGCTTCTGCGATCTTAACCCTGACGAAATTAAGCTTCGTCTAAGTGTTGACAATATAATTGCGAACATATTACTACTATAATATACTAATTTAATACTATTATTATTAATATAGATTACTGATAATATAATACTACCTTTGTTCGTTTAGCAGTTTTCCTTCAGAAGAGACCATAAATTCAATATTTGCTTTAAGTCTAGAAAAAGACAAAATAGACTAGTACCTGTTTTTTTAGTTTAAATAAAAAAGGCTAAGATCTGCATAGAGTAGGCTACAAGTCTGCTTATGAACTCATTCCTAGAGACTATGCAGATGGGGTCAGGTCCCTGAGCCATTGAAAACCCAAACTTCTTTTAATTTCAAGACACTTCTTAATTAAATTATCAACTTTCTTTACAATTATCCCCTCCCTATTTTTTCGAATTTGCATAATTAACTGAAGTAGGTGAGGAAACATTCAAGGTATTTTTATGATTCCATATTTGAGCGGAATTCTGAAATCTCTTTCCCTTGCTTCGATCACTCCATTTAAAATTTCAAGAAAGCTTTGTCCTGAAAGAAGACAATATTACTCCTTGCCTCTCGCCCTTTTGAAAATAAAAGGTACAAATATGGCCAGATACATTAATGATAAATAAGAAATCAAACCTTCTGGTAGTTATAATAAATCAAAAATATCCTGATATAAATAACATCTTTTTTAATTTACCAGTTTCCATTAACTAACAAAAGAAAACAAAAATAACTGAATGGAACTATCCCAAGGCTTGTGTGCACGATACCTGCAAAACCAAATCAACTTTTTTCATGTTTTGAAACCCATTAGCCCTTTGATGCTTGGCTAATATTACAAGTATCAATCAATATTTAAAATCCATGGAAAAAATAAAGAACCAAATTTTCCCCTTTGATTCTACTCTGAGAAATTCAGACCTGGGCAGCAGTGCAATTTGGAAAAAGAATCTTATATATACAAAAAAAATGAATAGAATCTATGTCACAAGAACGCCTTATACTGAATTTCAAGACAACATTTCTTTTCAGGTTCTTTGAAGTCGCTTTGTGCTTTCCAATGTGTTTCGACATTAACTAATTTATTCTGTTTAATATGCTGCTGACTTTGGTTTTGTTATTTTAAGAATAATCATGAGTCCTTCTAAGAAAAACGTTACTATGTGTTCTTGATGCTTTATACCCTTTTCTTTATATTTTGTACCCCCCCACCCCGAAAAAAAGCGACCTTAATCGTTGTTTCCCAAGGGCACTAATTCATACACCATAGCCGAAACAAAGAGTAATCACTAACATTTTGAACAAATATAGATAACAATGGCTCCATCTATATGTTCCATTCAAACACTATTATGAACACTTATCGAACAAAATATAGTAGCAATCAGAATTGAGGTTTGAATTTCTTCATTTCTTAAAAGCATGTGTGTACTTAGTTTAAAGTAAGAAGTAAATACATTCTTAGAACACACTGGCTATACATAACAAATGAAACTCAGAGAGGAAAGAAGATAACAAAACAAAAAATAAAATAAAAAAGGGTGAAAAAACGAGGATTTCGTCAGCCAGTGGAAAATCATGAAGAAAGGAGAAATAAGCAAATATTTCGACAAGGACCTCCGCCAAGTCGTCCTCAGTGCCGAACAAAAAAGAAAAAAAAACGAAAATCTAACCTTTCGAAGTTTACCTGACAAAGACAGAACAGACAATAAATGGTAATTAATTTCTTACAATCAAAAACGTATGATCTCCTTCGGAATGTTATAGGGAGGACATGAGATCTTGTTAGAGTATGGCATAGAAACCGTGGTTATGAAACTAGTAAATCCTGAACCAAGAATTTGATTGCAAAAATAACCACATTTTTGGAATCGAGAGACTCGAATTATTCAGAAAAGAGATCTTAAACTCGGTCATCACTCATTCAAAAAATTTGTCTTTTTTCTTTGCGCGGAAAAACGCGACGTAGTGCGGAACTGCAGAGACAAATTTGAATTTGCGACTTACTCGGACAGGTTTCATTCTAAGATTGAACTTCCTTGATTTCTTTTTTCTCTTGTCTAGGTTAAATACTTCTCCCTTTGTCTTTGAAAAGATTTATATAAATTTTGTTTACACAGTCAAATCGAGCTTTACTTTGAATGCTTTAGTAAATGGGATTAGCTTAAGCTTGTGTAACTCCACTGTTGTTTACCTTTTGTGAAGTTTCATTCAATTTTAATCGCAAAATTTCCAGAAAAAGTGTCTTCTTACTTTAACAAATGAAACTCAGAGAGGAAAGAAGATAACAAAACGAAAAATAAAATAAAAAAGGGGAAAAAATTAGGATTTCATCAGCCAATGGAAAACCATGAAGAAAGGAGAAATGAGCAAATATTTCGACAAGGACCTCTGCTAAGTCGTCCTCAGTAGCAAAAAAAAAAAAAAAACAAACCTGTCGTAGTTTATCCGATAAAGACAGAACAGACATTAAATAAAAATCAGGCAGGAATCAATGAAAAAAAATCTACCAAAAATGATTGAGCAAGAATCCTTTGCCTTGCGATAGTTTTAGCTGGTCTACAGTTTCGGTTTTCATTAGATATGCAAATAGGTTCTTTTAAGTTATACCAGGTGAAAATATTGATTGAGTCCTTCAAAATTAAACTGTCTTAAATTAGGCTTAATGAAACATCTCTAGTATTTTTATTCATTGATAAATTTTGGTTAATGTATTTTTTTTTTATCTCAATTACCTCTTTAAAAGATTGTGGTAGACCATTTACAGCTGATATTAAGGTTGCCTCGTCAAAAAGAACCAGATGGGTCGGATTTACGAAAATATGTGAAGCCAATGCCGAATCAAAGTTCACCTGGTGGTTGATAGGTCCTACCAATGTAAATTTCCCACATGAACACGGGATTCTGTAGACAACACTACCGAGTACAGGATCAGTTTTATCCTTTCCTGAGTTGAAAGTGTTCAACTTTTTGTTCGGTTTTGAAAGAAACAGAGAGATTGTGCTTTTTTTTTAATTTTTCCAAGCTTATCGCCAAGTCTCGGGATGTATGGTAAAGCGATGAAAGTTTTTTTCTCAATTGTTAGGGTAACTGAATCAAGGGGAACGAGTTCGCTATTTGGTTGTTTTATCTTTTTTAATCGTCTATCTATGATATTTTCAATAAGTTTGATTGGGTAACCATTGCAGAAAAGAGTATCCTTGACATAGTTTAATTCAGAATTTATATGATTACGGGAACAAATTTTTATAACTCTGTCGACTAACGAGATTATTACCCCTCTTTTCACAGGAGGGTGATGGGAAGAGAAATGTAGATATCGATCATTATGAGTCTGCTTTCTATATATAGAAAATTCAAGGCTAGTAGTTTTTATAATCAAAACATCCAAGAATGGCAGCTTACTCGAATCTTCGAGTTCCATTGTGAACTGTAGATTCGAATCAAAAGAGTTCAAATGTGCCAAAAAATCTCTTCGAGAGTCTTGTCCATGTTCCCAAACAGAAAGGATATCATCAACGAAACGAAACCAGATAGAGTGTTTTAAGTTGAAACTATTCAAAGCAGACTGTTCAATGAAATCCATGTAAAAATTTTCCAAATAAGGAGACAAGACAGTGCCCTTAGATAAACCCATGATTTGAAGGGAAAATTTTTTTCGGAATTTAAAATACGAGGAGAACTTGTTGCAAAGACAAACAAGGGTCATTATTGTATCAATTTCCAAAGTTTTGTAATATGACCAAGCTGAATTTTCCTCTAAATTTCTTTGTAAGGCCTGCTCACATTTATGGACATCGCATGAAGTGTACATAGAAACTGCATCAAAACTAGATAAAACAGTTTTTTCTGTTGTACTTTGATTTTTTAACTTCTCAACAAGATCTTTGGAGTTTTTATGTAGGATTTCTGTGTGCTTAAAAGAGGCTTAAAAATGGTGGCTAAAAAACTTCCTATACCCGTAGCTAGAGAACTATAACATACTACAATAGGATGTAACGGAATATCTTTCTTATGGATTTAGGTAGACCATAAGAAGTCGGGACTGAACAACCTTTGGGGTAAAATTTTCTGTACATTTGAGGGGTAATTAGTCTAGTATCTTTTAAAATTCCTAGTTCTTTTCTCAACTGCTGTTTGTATTTGTCTGTGGGATCACTTTTTAATGAAGGATAGAAAATACAAAATCCGGGTATCTAGGTATCTAGAATCATGTGACATCCGGGTATCTAGAAACATATGTCGACTTCTTTTATTTAATGTTAATTTCTTAGCAAAAACCAGAAAGGTGTGCTCTTTTGGCAAGATACCCGGAGCTAAGTGAAACGAAGTCGATTTCTTTCATGCCCAAAAAATGTGCTAAAGCTACGAATGAAATTTACATTTCGGTTGTTCTTTAAATAAATTGAAAATATATATTTACCGTATTGGCTTTCTTATGGCACCTTCTGGCATACGATAAACTGCCAGCTATAAGTAAATATACAAACTTCACGAATAGTTGTTGATCGTAGAATGGGACACCTGAATCCTAAAACTGTATATTAGAATAGTAAAGTTTTCTCTTTCGCTTGGGAAATTGGTATGTTGCAAAACCTCCTTAAGAGCGAAAGAGCTATCTCCTAAAGAGCAAAAGTACATCTTGTATTAAACTATTATAATACATTTAAGGGTCTATCTAGTAGTTTTTTATTGTTTTGTAGATCGACGTGTTTTCTTATTATAAGATCATTAAAACTTAACAAGAACTATTAAACAGTTAGAGGTAACAAACTGTAAGTAGCAAGAAAATCAGCCTAACAATAAGGGAAAATCTAAAAACGGAAATTTTATTAGTAATTTCAGATTACTATAGTCGAATTTTAGCTACTAACATATTTTGGTATGAACATAAAACCCAATCCGTTGATTCCTTTAAAGCAAAAAACGAGTTTGAAAGCACTTTTAGACCTATTGGAGCAGGTGGTTGACCAATTACAACAAAACAAAATAACACTTTTAATAGTGGTTCATTTAAAAGATTGAATAAAACAAAAGAAAGTCATGTTGTTAGTATGTATTTACCATTGTCACGATTGTTTGGATTTTGTCAAGATATTAGTCGTGTTTTTAGAGGCGTTCAAATTATCAAACAGTTCGTGGTAACGAACTGTAAGTAAGGAGCGACCCGGCTCAATGGTAACCGAAACACTAGAAAACGGGTTTTTGATACCAATAGATATATCAAAAGAATCAGATTTCAATGCTGATTTCAAATATATAACTTTCATCAAGTTTAGTTCTACCCATCAAAAGTTACGTGCCAGAGAAAATTTGGCTGATTTTCGAAAAAAGGGGGAAAGACCCCCTAAAAGTTATAGAACCTTAATGAAAATCACACAAGCAGATTCAGCATATCAGAGAACTCTACTGTAGAGGCTTCAAGCTCTTATCGACAAAAATGAGGAATTTTACATTTTTTTCCAGAAGAAAGATCACGGATGCGTGTTTATTTGTTTGTTTTTGCCAGGGGTGATCATTTCAACCCATTAGTCTTAGAATATCGTGGGAGAGCTCATTTGAACAGAAATTAAAAGTTCTAGTACCCTTTTTAAGTGACCAAAAGAAATGGAGGGCAACTAGGCCCCCTCCCACGCTTATTTTTTTCCCAAAGTCACCCGATCAAAATTTTGAGATAGCCATTTTGTTCAGCATGGTCGAAAATATGATAAATATGTCTTTTAGGATGACTTAATCCCCCGAAGTTCCCGGGGGGAGGGCTAAAAGTTATGAACTTTACCCAATGTTAACATATAGCCTAGTATTGGTTATTGGGAAGTATACAGAAGTTTTCTGGAGATTTTTTTTTCTCGTAGTGGGAGGGAAGGGTGGGTCGGTGGTTATGTTGGAGGATCTGTTCATGAAGGAAGTTTTCATGGGGGAAGGGAAATTGCCATGAAGGGGGCGCAGGACTTGCCAGCATTATTTATTGGTTATTGGGAAGTATACAAACATTTTCAGAAAGGATTTTTTCTGGAGGGGGGGGGGGCTAGAGCAGGGGGTTACTCGGGAGCAGATGGCCGTGGAGGATGTTTCTTTGGGGGAAGGGAAAGTTCTATGAAGGGGGCGCCGGATTTCCAAGAATAATTTAAAAAACGATCAGAAATTAAATTAAAAAAAACAAGTTTTTTCAACTGAAATGTAAGAAGGAATATTAGAACTTAAAACCAACAGAAATTATACCGTATGTGAGGGGGTTCTCCCCAAAGTCAATACCTTGCTCTTTACGCTACAGTTTTTTTTATTGCTTTCAAAAGAGCTATCTATTCTAATTACACAGCATTTGTTATTCAAGTGTTTTTTAATCAAATTTTTTTTTAATTTTACCGTAACGAGCGTGTTATGTAAGAAGGGGACACCCCTCTAGTATACTTAATAAAATAGCCGTAATAAAAAAAAAAAACAATAAAAAAACAAGCGGAGCGGATAAATATTAATTGAAAATATTAAAAATGAAACTTTGATTTAAATCGATTAATAGAAATAATGTGTTTATAATGCTTATTCTAAATATATAAATTTTATTAAGTTTAGTATTACTCCTCAAAGGCTACGAGCCTGAGAAAATTTACTCGATTTTTTAAAGAGGGGGGAAACATCCCCTACAAGTGAAAGAATTTTAATGAAAATCACACCGTCAGATTCAGCGTATCAGAAAACTCTATTACATAGGTTTCAAGCTCATATCTGCAAAAATCTGCAACTTTGTATTTTTTGCCAGAAGAAAAATATACGAATATAGAAGTTAGATACGTAAGATAATTTGTAAAGACATCCATTTAGCAAAAGAAAAGTAAAATTTTTATGCAAATAAAAGCTGCATTAACTAAAAAACGATCAGAAATTAAATAAAAAAAACAAGTTTTTTAAACTGAAAGTAAGGAGCGACATTAAAACTTAAAACAAATAGAAATTATTCCGTATATGAAAGGGGCTGTGCCCTCCTAAACACCTCGCTCTTTACGCTTAAGTTTGACTCTGTCTCACAACTTTATTTTTTAAAACAATAAAAAACTTTAGCGTAAAGAGCGAGGCGTTGAGGAGTGGACAGCCCCTTTCATATACGGAATAATTTCTGTTTGTTTTAAGTTTTAATGTCGCTCCTTACTTTCAGTTTAAAAAACTTGTTTTTTTTATTTAATATTAAAAAGAAACGATCTCTCCAATATGATTGTAGAATCTGAAGCTCAAAATTTTAAAGTAGATGTAATTAATTTATCATGGATGTTACCCGTATTACATCGCAGTTTACCCATAGCGAGTCAATTAGAAGCCGAATTAACGAAGAAGGTGGAACAATTAAAAGCTGGATTAGGAAAGGACAGCTCATTTGATTTAAGATGGTAAGCGTATAATACATTTAAAAGCGATAATAAAACTGAAACAAAATTAACACGGAGGGTAGTCAGTGAACACTATAATAAAACTAATATAATTGATGTGTTACAGAAATCTGAAAAAGATAATAGTTATGCACAAAACAATATGTTATTGACCATATGAACACTAATAGAATTGAAGTGAGAGTAAATGGATATAAATATCCACAGGAAAATTTAAAATGTGATTTCAGTGATGCTCATGAAGATTATTCTAACCCTTATAATGGATTTTTAAAGTTAGAAAATAAACATGAAAATGTTGATATTGGAAAAATTGTAAGTTACTATGATTTAAAAAAAGAATATTCTTTATTTTGATATTTCAAAGCAAGAATTGAATATTTATCGAGACGGATCAACCTCTGATGTAGATATTAAACTTTTATTAGATCAAGTACCTGCTAATCAATACAGCATTTACTGCGTTATTTTTTCCGAAAGAAAAGCAATCACGGAAGTCATTGATAATAAATTATATGCTAATATATAAATTGTTTTGTTTTGGAAATTTGTTTCATAGAATTAAATACTAATAAATGGAGAAACTTTTAAATGAAATGAAAACGGAAAATAAATATAATCGAAGGATTAAGAGAGTAGATTTAAACATTGGAATGGAATACACGATTAAAGGAATGAAATGTGTTACAACTAAATATGGAAAGATAATCCTTATCTTTATTAATTTTAAAGCTGAAATGGTTGATCTATTTGCACCTAAGCGTTTTGGAAAGCTGTTTACAATGCTCCTACTGAAACGTACAATAAGTTTCCTACATGCTTTGCGCCGCCCCCAGCAAGCCAGATTCATGTCAGGAAGATAAACAACTCAAACAGATTCATACGGTCAGACAAACCGTCGAGAAGACAATACAATTCAACAAAAAAGCTTAAATAGCTTTCATTGAATTTCGTTCTGCCTTTGACACTGTTGACAGACAGTCCCTTTGGCAAATCCTGAAAGCTGTGGGCCGACCAACAAACATAGTCAGCCTCTTCAAAGAACTCTGCATTAGCTCAGAAAGCACCGTCCTTGTTAACGGGAAGCTTTCTTCTTCTTTCCCCATCAAAAATGGTGTAGGGCACCTGAGCTGCTCCACCTGAGCTGTGTAACTGCGTCATCGACCACACTTTGAATGAGACAAACTGTGTTCACCCATTTGGCATAAGTTATTCCAGGAGGACTTTGTCTGATGTTGACTCCTTATCAAAAAATCTCGACCAACTAAAGTCTGAATTTGAGACGCTTTCCTCCACAGTCTCTATAGTTGGGCTGCGAATCAAATGGAAGAAAACAAAGATCATGCCCATAGAAAAGACTGCATCGACATCACCCTTAACTGTTGCGATCAAGCGCTAAGCTGTAGACGTGGTAAGGCAGTTCAGTTATCTCGGATCAATTATATCATCAATTGACAAACTTGACGCCAAAATATTAGCCAGACCAACCAAGGCAAACTCTGTAATCGGACGGCTCCTGAGAGCAATCTTCCACAAACCGAAAATTAGTCGCCTTACAAAAGCCAGAATTTACAACGCCTCAGTCTCAAGCACCATGTTGCACTCTATTGAGACATGGCTGATAACCCAGGCACAGCTAGGAAAGGTCGATATTATCCAAACTAGATACCTGCGTCGAGTTGAAGGCTTCAAATGGTATGATAAGATTCGTAATACTGAGATCCTGAAGACCATCAAGTTAACGAACTTCTCCACCCAAGTAAGAGCTCGTTCTCTAAGACGGTGCGGCCACTTACTCCGCCTCCCACCAACTAGCCCTGCAAGGACCATTTCAGACTTCAATCCCTCGACTGTCTGGAAACATCCTCGAGGGAGGCTGCGCAACAGACGGGCTGATGCTATAAATCAACACCTCTTCTACCGCAACATCGACCCTATCGAGGCCCCATCCTTAGCCTTGCATAGGGCTTCTTCAAGAAGACTGATATCTCTGTCAAACAGTTCTCTCTATGCTGTCGACTCTGCTGAGCAAGAGCGTTAAGTCAAGTAAGTCAAGTCAAAGTTTTGATTCTAAAGCAGCTGATCTTGAAAAGAAATTTTAAAAATTAGATAAAGGTATAACTTTAAAGGTTATAGAAAGGAAAAATAAAGATAATATAAATTATTTAGATATTAATATTGAACAATTCAATAAATATTAAATCATATTAAATTATTACATTTTATCGGTAGTATAGTAAATACTATACCTGTTTTGATCTTAAACCCCAAGATTGAAAATTGCAAAATGTCAGAAATTTTTATTTAAAAGGGTGCGAATTCAACGGAAAAGGGGATAAATTAACGGGGTGATCTAGGTGAGGCAGAAACCGGTGTTCATATTTTGAAAAAGTATAAAAATGGGACCAAATCTGATTGTCAAGGACCTGTTTTCATTTTGAATGTAGGGATGTAAAATATTCAAAATGTGTAATATTTGAAATTAAAATAATTTAAAATGGACTGAAAATAATATAAACTGAATTGATTAATTATATGGTCCAGAAGTGGTAATTAGTACACTGCTTAAAAATATATTGTCCCAATAGATACGGTCATTGAACCCATTAATACCAATGACAAAACGCATGAGAATCTTGTGAAACAGAAATAAAAATTGTGTATGATTTTATATTGAATAGTAAATATGGTACCAGTTACAAAGTAAGAGAAGAGAGTAACTGCTCTGTCAAGAGAGAACATGATGAATCACCTTATGGAACAGATTCGAAACATTCAAATTTGTTCAGAGATATTAACAACATGTAATATTATATGTGACATTGTTTCGATAAAATATTTTCCTTTGCATTACGTGTTAGTTTGTTCCCTTTATTTTTAGGTCACTCTTTATTTTATATTTTTCAAGACAATGGAACAGAATGTTACGTCAAAGGTCAAAAACACGTGAACGGGATATTCATAAGTCAGAGACACATCAATGGGAATTTTCCACATTCGGAGACACGTGACTAGTCCCCGAAGCCGCGCCACGCCGACATGACGGTGGCACGCCGGCAGGCGCGCCAAATTTTGTTTGGTGGCGCGCCGCCGATTTCTGACCGGTGGCGCGCCACGGCGCGCTGATTTTTCTGATTAAAAATAATAATAAAAATCAAACTTCACCACGCACGTTCAACCTCAACTTGATTTTAGTAAGGATTTTTAAATGGTTGGCTAAAAACATACAAGAACAGTATGACAAAACAGGAATTTGTTGGGCCGTGCGGAAAGTGTTTATGTTCCCCGTCGATCAGACCAAGTAGAATTCTCATTTTTAGCTACTAGACCCAGGGAAACCTATGTTGTGTTAATGTTTAACATCGCATTATTCCTATAAAATCCCGTGTTTAGTCATTTTCTTTTTGCTAATGACTTGGGATAATGTTTGTATAACTTTAAAATTTTTAATTTCAAACATCTCCTAGTTCATCAAATACATTCGAAAAGGAAGTGAAAAAAAAAACAAACAAATAACAACATAAAAAAAAACACTGTATACAAGTTAGATACCATGGCTTAACAATAATTTTAAACCAGCGGTTATATCACTTCAGTTACAATTGATGTAACAAAACTTTGTTAGTTCACTGTGCCTGTAGCCATTAATCTTTTTGCAGTCACTATCAGTCCTGTCGTGCTAAAAAGCCGTTAAGCTTGGGCACCTGAGGCCTGTACAGCCAAAACTTGGCGAGCGTAAACTACCCCTCGCGGGATCTGATACTAGCATTGGACCTTGGGGTCCCTAAGAATGCCGCAAATGGGCTTCTTCTTTGTATCTGCTGAATTAAGTTGTTTTTATAAGGGAGAACTAACCTGCATCTTTACCATAGGGCTCCTGCACCCTACACTACAGGGGGAACTAACCTGGACCTTTACCATAGGGCTCCTGCGCCCTACACTACAGGGGGAACCAAACTGCACCTTTACCCTCTTTTCTTATAAACACGGAATAACCCTCAAAAATTCTTTGCTAAAAGAAATAGTCAATTTATGAAGTTTCAAGTCATAGTTTAAGGGTGCTTCAACTTCACGGTGTTCTGCTCACTGTGCAAAAAAAATGTAATTCATTTCTATAGACGTATTTTTATACTCGCTCTATCTCTTTTCCAGATTATTTAAAAAGAAATTCGACAAAATAAGTTTTTCAAAGAAAAGTAAAGAACTCCATTAAACAAAAATGAGCAAAAACAAAATCGGTTAATGTACCAAGCGTGAAACTCCCACAAAGCAGCATCGATAAATAAATGAAACCCAAAACAAACAAAAATGACAATAAATTACCGAGTCAAACTCAAAACGAGCAGAAATAAACAAAAATTGGGCTCAAAACACCTATGCCATACCAGAACATAATTTGCACTTTACTGAAAAAATATAATTTTTTTTTACTTTTATAACTTTAATAAATCAAATAAAATTAAGATTTTGATTACTAAATATCAATATATGTATATTAAACTGACAATGCACATTCAATTGTATTTTTTTCAGTAAAGTGCAAGTTATGTTCTAGCCTTGGGAAGGCATAGGGGTTTTGAGCCATACTTATGTTAATTTCTGCTCGTTTTAAGTTTAATACGGTTATTTATCATAATTTCTGTTAGTGTTGGGTTTCATTTATTTATAGATGCGGGGTAGTGTTATTTTCACGTTTGGTAGGTAATTTGATTTTCCTTTTGCTCATTTTTGTTTAATGGAGTTATTTTACTTTTCTTTGAAAAAATTATTTTGTGGAAAAAGTTTTCTTAATTAATTTCTGTTCGTTTTATATTGACATAATCTTTTCAGGGAAAAAAAAAATAATACTTTAAATCTTTTCGTTTTTTTTAAGAATTTATAGTTTGGCCTGCTATTTGTATGCTGGAAAAAAATTAGTATGCTGGAAAAAAAAAATCAGCATCGATAAATAAATGAAACCCAAAACAAACAGAAATTACAATAAATAACCGAGTCAAACTCAAAACGAGCAGAATTTAATATAATTTGGACTCAAAACCCCTATGCCTTCCCAAGACCAGAACATAATTTGCACTTTACTGAAAAAAATACAAATGAATGTGCATTGTCAGTTTAATATACATATACTTATATTTAGTAATCAAAATTTTAATATTATTTGATTTATTAAATTTATAAAAGTAAAAACATTTATTTTTTTTCAGTAAAGTGCAAATTATTTTCTGGTCTTGGGAAGGCATAGGGGTTTTGAGTCCAACTTATCGTTTTGAGTTTTCTAAAATTTCTGCTCGTTTTGAGTTTGATTCGGTTATTTATTGTAATTTCTGTTCGTTTTGGGTTTCATTTATTTATCGATGCTGATTTGTGGTAGTTTCACGCTTGGTAGATTATTTGATTTTATTTTACCTCATTTTTGGTTTAATGGAGTTCTTTACTTTTCTTTGAAAAACTTATTTTGTGGAAAAAGTTTTTTTAATTAATTTCTGTTCGTTTTATATTGACATAGTCTTTTCAGGGAAAAACAATACTTTAAATCTTTTAGTTTTTTTTTAAGAATTTACAGTTTGGCCAGCTATTTTTATACTGGAGAAAAATTTTCAGCAATTTTTAACAACAAACATCCTCTTCAAAATCTGGACACAGATAGCACTGCTTAATTTAGTTCCATACAACTTCTAGTTGACCTGAAATGGAAAACTTGATACCATTCGCAAAAAAAATCTGTTTACTATCTTTGATAATTTGGATACACTTACGCTATTTTGATTTGGTTAAATTTCAAGAGCAGAAGTCGCCCCGAAAGTTTGAAATTAATACCCCCATTCGCTCTTGGGATACTGCTGAGATGCCTTATTGGGAATTAGCATTAACACAGTGCATTTAATCTTAAGGCAAAATTTAATTTTTAAACATAAAGGCAAATGGGTGGGTGGGCGTGGGAGGGGGATTAGTTTACCTCCAATCACTTCCGACTAATAAAAAAAGGCACTACTCCTTTCAATTTTCAATTGAATGAGCCTGTTTTGAAGCTTCTATGACAAAAATTTCTGTAAGAACCATATATGCCCCAAGGTCATAACTTACGACCCTTGTCCCGAGGGCTTTGGGGGGAGGGTCGTCATCCTCAAAAAAAAATTCCAGACCTTTCAACTCCGTTGAACAAAATGACCATATCGAAATGTTGGTCGTAAATTTTCTGAAAAATGATGGGGGTAGGGACAGGGGGGGGGGTGATTATTCCTCCAATTATCCTCCAATTACTTTTGTCTATTAAAAAGGGCAGTAGCCTACTCAATTTCCAATCGAATGAGCCCTTTTTGAATTTTTCACGATAGCCCTATCTACAAAAACCTTTTATGCCCCCAGAGAATAAATTACAACCTTAGCCCTGAAGACTTTAGGGGGGATTGTCATTCTCAAAGACGTAATTTCCGAACCCTTAAATTACGTTCAACAAACTGGCTATATCAAAATGTTGATCGGAAATGTTTGGGCAAATGATGGGTATAGCAGGGGGGCATTCACCATCCAATCGCTTTTGAAAAAATGTTCAAAATTTTGCTTGAATGTGTTTGGAGAAATGGTAGGCGTCAGAGGGGGTTAGTTGCCCTCCAATCACTTTTGACGATTACAAAAGGCACTATTCTATTTTCAATCGAATGAGCCCTTTTTAAAGTTTCTACGACAATACTTTCTACAAGAACCTTATATGTTCCCAAGGTATAACTCACAACTCTTACCCTGAGAAGTGTGGGAGGGGGGTTGTTATCCTCAAAGACCTAATTTTCAGACCTTTAAACTACGTTGAACAAAATGGCTATCTTAAAATTTTGATTGGATGCATTTGGGGAACTAGTGGGCATGAGAGGGAGTTAGTTGCCCTTCAATCACTTTCGACTATTAAAAAGAACACAAGCCCTTTCAATTACCAATCAACGAAGCCGTCTTTGAAGTTTTTACAACAAGGCGTTCTATAAGACTTTATATAATCCCAGGGCGTATCTTAAAACCCTTACCCAAAGGGCTGTGGGGGGTTGTCATCCTCAAAGACCTAATTTCCTAAATTTTGAAATATGATGAACAAAATGGCTATCTCAGAATTTTGATTGGATGTGGAGGGGGAAAAGGCGGGCGGGAGAGGGGGTGGGGGGTTAGTTGCCCTCAAATCACTTTCAACTATTAAAAAGGGCACCACGCCTTTGAATTTCCAATTGAACGAGTCCTTTTTGAAGTTTCTACGACAAAGCTTTCTATAAAAACCCTATATGACCCCAGTGCATAACTTACAACCTTTAAACTAAGAGCCTAAGGGCTCTGGGTGAGTGTCTCGCTCAAAAACATAATTTCTATTTGGAAATCAACTACACTGAACAAAATGGCTATCTCAAAATTTTGATTGGATCTCTTTTGAGAACTAGTGGGCGTGTAGGGGCGTTAGTTGCCTTCCAATCACGGTTGACCCTCAAAAAGGACACTACAACTCTCGATTTCCAAACAAATGAGCCGTCATCGAACTCTCTACAACGATCCTTTCCATATGAAGTGCCTCCTTTTTGAGTCCTTTTTGAAGTTTCTACGACAAAGCTTTCTATGAAAACCTTATGTGTCCCCAGGGTATAACTTACAACCCTTGCCCTGAAGGCTGTGGGGGAGGGTCCTCCTCAAAAACATAATTTCTTTCCTGAAATCTACTACACTGAAAAAAATGACTACCTCAAAATTTTGATCGGATGTGTTTGGGGAACTGGTTGGCGGGGAAGGGGTATTAGTTGCCTTCCAATCACTTTTGATCCTTAAAAGGGCCACTAGAACTCTGAATTTCCAATCGAATGAGTGAATTTGAGACAGCCATTCTATTCAAAATAGTCTGAATATCATATAACACGGCATTTGGGGTTGAAACAAACCCCAGATATTAGAGGCAAGAGTTGTAAGTTTTGCCCAGGAGGTGTTTAAGGTTTTTATGGTAGGAATGGTTGTTTAAATTTAGAAGAGGCTCAGTCTTTCTCCCTGAAAAAGACTATGTCAATATAAAATGAACAAATATTAACTTTAAAAACTTGTTCCACAAAATACATGTTTCAAAAAAGCTAAAAAACTTAATTAAACCAAAAATGAGCAACAATAGAATCAAATAATCTACCAAGCATGCAACTACCACAAATCAGTATCAATAAATAACTGAAACCCAAAACAAACAGAAATTAAAATAAATCAAACTCAAAACAAGCAGAAATTAATCTGAGTGAGGTTCTAAACCCAATGCTTTCTAAAGACAAGAATATAGTTTGTACTTCATCAAGAAAAATTCTATTAAATCTTTTCATTTTTCTAACTTTAAGAAATCAAGAAAAAATTAATATTTTAAGGAATAAATATCAGCATATGTAAATTAAACTGACAATGTACATTTTTTCAGTAAATTCTTTTTAATTGTTTTTTTTTTAAGTAAAGTACAAATTCTAATCTGGCCTTTAGAAAGTATAGGGTTTAGAACCCTACTCATATTAATTTCTCATCGTTTTGAGTTTCACTCTGTTATTTATTTTTAATTTCTGTTTGTTTTTGGTTTCATTTATTTATTGATATTGATTAGTGGTTGCTGTATGCTTGGTAGTTTATTTCATTCTATTTTGGTCATTTTCGGTTTAATTAAGTACTTTACTATTTTTGAAAAACTTATTTTGTAGAAAAAGTTTTTTAATTAATATAGGGAAATAAGCAAAAATAATGTATTTAGAAGTTTATAATTACAAAATTAAGGCACAAATAAGCATAATTATTAAACTCACAAAGTAGTCACAAGTGATCAGAAATGATACGTGTCCCTTAAACGGTCCTGAAAATTATTCACAGGATTATAATAAGGAGGACCGGTTATATGGGTATATGACAAAAAACTCACACATGAGAGCCCTTTTAATGCAATAGAGGCTCTTGAAACACTTGAGAAAGAATTATCAAAAGCTCCTGTACTCAAACTACCCAACCTTTTGCATGATTTTTGCCGGCGAAAATACGCTTCATTTAGAAGGAATTGGGCTGCACTATTTAATATAAACCCATATGGAAGGAAATCAATAAACAATGTACTAGCCGTGCTTTGACAGAGGCTAAAAAGAAAAGAAAAATTGTGTTGAGAGAATATTTACCAAAATACCCAAATGCAGGAAATTTCCTGATAGGTGATGCAAACGATGTAAAACGTGAGTCTACATGTGCTGATTTTAATTTAATAAAGGTCATTAAGGTCCCAAATATAACAGGCAATACTCTTCGTGAGTTAATTTTAGCTAATCTATATAAGTTTTAAAAAACCCTCTCCACTCTTCCCACTCGATAGGATAGTTACCCCTTTCGCTTTATGCCATCTCCGCTGTATAAAGTTAGAAAGTCATGTTATATAAAAGACAAACCTTTTATAACTGTTATGTAATCAGTACATTTCAATTTTGGCTCCTTGATTACTACAGAAAATTGATCCACTGTGTATCAAATAACTGACGTTGACTGCATGGCTTTGCCCGTCCAAAATTTATTGAAAAGTAATTATGAATCCAAGTTCCCGAAAAAAAAATTAAAACCTGTTCTAAGATTAGCCATATGTCCAATAATCCGTCTGTTACTGTGTCTTTTTTTATAACTCATGAGAAAAAAAACAACAAATTTTTAAATGCAGTTCGTATTACTAAGGCTAAATAGTCTAAGGAACCTCCTAAAGAAAAATTTATGAGAAGCAGATTCTAACTATTATAATAGTAAGGTCAAAGATCTATATTCTAGATCTTTGTAATAATCATTTTTTGAAATAAATATCTTATCTTACCGTCCAGGGAATACCCATTCTTCATTGGTCTCGCTGTTCCATCCTTTCATTTGGGTACTGCTTATCAATATAAACAAGAACAAGCAGTTCTCATGTACTCTGAAAGATATAAATGAAATATGAGTATCATAGTAAAGATCTGGGTAAATTTAGATTACAATTAAGTTGTTTATCAACATAACTTAAATTAACATATATTTAACCTTAACTATCCACATAAGTTTATCGAATTGGTATTTTGAGTGTTTTATTAAAAAAAAAATGCGTTTTGCAGTGTTATTTTACTGTATGTTGTCTTAAAATAAATTTAAAAAATTTAAAAAAATGTATTTTTTTTATAAATGTTCTATCAAAGTTTGTTAGTTCACAATGATTTTCTAAGTTTACTAAAAATGCTCGTGTATATACTGTGTTTGTATATTCAGAAGTAACTTTATGTTTTAACAAGAGGTTTAATGTTATATCTAATTTTTGTGACTTCTATTAAAATTATAAATATTTTTAGTGTGTAATGATCTGTTAATGGTTAAAAATTCTAGATTAAGTTTGAAAGGGATGACGCAACAAATTGCCGGCAAGAAACCTAGTGTTTCTATTTAAGCGGCATATTATGTTTAAAATAAAAAGAGAGAAAAGTAATTAACTTCTTGCTTCAAAAAAAAGAGAGACCTCCTATGAATTCTTGAACAAAAAACCAGTCAAGATCATATTCATCATTACAATATCTAATCACCTTCAGTATATCCCAGTAAACACTTTCGATTTTGAACACTGTCAGATAACACTAAGTACAGTTAATTAAAGATGCACTTAGATGCACCAATGTATACCACAAAATATTAATGTTTGTATAAAATTTACTCTTGCTCCATACACTTTCATTTTACGAAAGGAGCTTTCTGCAAATCCTTATATAACTCTTCCTCGCCTCGGCACTACTTCCTGTACTAAAGCAAAAGGGTTATGAGGTCTGTTGCTTTGGCAGTGGAGAAACTGAGAGCTAGTGGAAATAATTTTAAACTAATTGTTCCTCATAAAAACACCAATCAATATCATATTGTCATGGGCTCACACACCTACACAAACTCATCATTAATCAATGGTAAAATTCCTTCAAAATTAGCATTGGAATTGGTAAAAAGTGCTAGTTCCATAGGATCGTGGATGAGTTGCCCCCATAAATTTGAGATATTTGGACTTTTATCTCTTGTGTGTCAAGTAAATGGAATCCCACTCTACAATATATCTTGTGATAAATCCTTGAGGACACTGTATGAGTTGACAATGGAAACCCTAGATCGAGATTCACAACTATTTGAAAATGGTATAACCAAAGAAATTTTTGCTGAAACGCGTTGTATTATTGTACTGGACTCGTCTGGTACTCAAGATGTGAGTATACTACATGATGTGTACTACTCAAGATGTGAGTATACTAACAACCACTATGAGCGGTTGTTAGGACCTTGGGGTTATTTTTAGGCGACTTTATTTGCAGTTCCTGTTACCGTCATAGTCTATTTTTACGGTATAGGTTCGGAGTATAGAGGTGTGGTTCTGGCTCAAGTCCAGTTGTCTTCCATATTTGGATGTACCAATTAAATAAATTGGCATTTAATAAAAAGTGAACTTTCAACTATGTTCAACAAAATAGCTATCTCAAGATATTGATTGGATGTGTTTGGGGAAAAGGTGGATGTGAGAAGGGGGCTAGTTGCCCTCTAATCACTTTTGGCTATTAAAATGGGCACTGGCCCTTTGAATTACCAATCAAATGAGCCCTTTTTTAAGTTTCTACAACAAAGTTATCTATAAAAACCTTATATACCCCAAGGGTATAACTAAAAACCTTTGCCCTAAGGGCTTTGAGGGAGTGTCCTCCTCAAAAACATAATTTCTATCAGGAAATCGACTATGTTGAACAAAATGGCTATCTAAAATTTTTGACTGTTAGTAAGGGCACTAGCCATTCCAATGTTGGGGGGTACCTAAGCTAGCTTATGTATTTAAGGTACTGGTACATTATAACTAAACCAGCACTATACACAAAAGAAGTCAAGTTTGGTTAATGCTAACAAAGTAAAATAGGATGAATATATAATAGTTTAGAAACAGATTTGGGCTATATATTTGCACATTGGGGGGGGGGGGGGGTGAAGCATAGCATATAAGAAATATTTGACCACACCTAGGTACCTTTTTCACCCCCTAAACCCCCAAAAAAATCATTTAAATATTGTTAAATCCCTGAGAAACCATGCTTTGCATTCCATTTTAACTTTTGCAAATAGCTATTTGAGGGGTTTTGTGTCTGGTTTCCTTGAGAGTTTATAGTACTAGTTTAGTTATAATGCACCAGTACCATATTTAATAGATACTATGCTTTACCCCCCCCCCACCCCACCTCTAATGTGCAAACATATAGCCCAAATTTGTTTCTAAACTATTATATATTTATCCTATTTTATTTTATTAGCATTAACCAACATACAGTAAATAGCAGAGCCCACATAATGCATAAGTACCTTGAAATTCTTACAAGACAATATTTTACCTTAATTTTAAGTTCTTAGTTTCTTTTTCTCTGGCTTTAGTTCTGAAAATGCAATTCCTGTTATTTGAGTAGAATTTTAAGCCATATTAAGGTTTTTTTTTCAAAATTTTGGAAATGTATTTTACCTTATAAATTGGGATTGAGCAAAATTGTTAAGCCAAAAACAATTTTCTTGTACTTCATTTAAGCAGAAGATCTGTTTAGTAAGGTTCAATTTTTATAACACACACAGGTCATCAAAGGTCAGGACCCTCTAGAGGGAGAAGGATTTGCCTACATGACAGGTCACCTATTGAAATTTAGACAAAATAACATTTACCTTCATTTTCAGTTATCAGTTTCTTTTTCTCTGGTTTTAGTTCTGAAAATACAATTCCTGTTATTTGAGTAGGATTTTAAGCCATATCAATTTTTTTTTTTTAATTTAAGAAATGTATTTGTATATCTATATAACCTTATAAATTGGGATAGAACAAAGGTTTGTAGCTGAAAACAATTTTGTTGTACTAAATTTAACCAGAAGATCTATTTTGCAGGAAATATATACCAAATCATATTATTGACTTACGCATAAAGTGAATATACCACTTGATGCCTTTTTTTATGCTGATTACAAATATAATAACAATTTCTATCGGAAAAGAATTTCAGCCCCCCCCCCCTATATATTCAAATTAAGGGTATATATTTCTACATTAGGGGGGGGGGAGTTTAAACTTACCGCCCATTTACATCAGAAACAAAATTTGCCACCACCACCCCCCCCAAATGTAGAAATATATACCCTGAATTGGCATATATAGGGGGGTAAGTTTACCCTCTCTCGACATTTCCTTTTGAAAAAACTGTAACCCAAACCCAAAATCGCCAAAATAATGGATATAACTACAAAACACCGGGTCCTATTTTCATTTTGATTTATACAGAAGGTTACGGATAAAAGTGACTGCGTTTTCATTATAGTTTCAAGATGTGCATCAGTCTTAATCAGCTTAGGTTTTTAGATGTTGTTGTAGCTTAAAAGAAATTCAAAACTTTCTTAAGAAGACTTTTGCAATTTGAATTTTCAAATTAATGCTTGTTGTCCCATATATTCTAGCAACATATTTTGATTTGCCACGTCTTGTTAATCATTAATCCAGACATTTTTGCAATACGATTGGTTTAGCGCTTCCAATTCATTCATTTTGTTGGATAATTTTGAAAAAAAGCTACTGCAGAGAGGTTTGAACTTCAATCTTCCACTTTTTGGAGGAGAGTAAATGCATCGTAGGATTTAACTTAAATCATCCATGTTACCCCTAGACAGCAGTAGCTGATAATCAACGATGCATCATTGAACAGATTATTATAATGAAGCCATAGAGAAATAGAAGAGTAAAACTAGGATAAATGTTTTTGCAAATATAACATAGCCATTTGTTTTATAAATGATGGTTCATATGCAAATCTATAAAACCCTAACAGTCAAGAAAGTAAAAAGGAGAAGTTCTTTTTGAAAGAAAATTGACACAATTCTAGTTTCGCTTTTCATGAGCCGAAAGTTGTTGTGGTTCCCCTTTGTGTTATTTACCCCTTAGTCCATTTTGGGAAATTTTGGAATTTTTCAAGAAAGTAATTTTAATCAAAAAAATAATCTCAGAATATTGTGGGGGGTACCAAGGAACTGATGAAATCAAATATCAGAAGCACCTGTCGTGGTCATCTCTGGCTTTGTGAAATTAACAAATGTATCATTTTAAATAAATAATCTTAGCTACCCCCTTAATGACAACCTAGTACAGAATTAACCTTATCCCACAGAAACCAAAATTAAAAAACAACTTTTGTATAAAAAAATAACTAAAGGATAACTATAGTCCCCTTTCTTTACTTTCTTGACTGTTAGGGTTTCATGGTGTTGTTCAAACTTACAGCTGATCCATGATTTCAAACAGACGGCTATGCATTATTTATAATAAAAAATTGTTGTTTTGTTTGATAAATGAAGGTTGTTCAAGGATGAAAAGTAGGTTTTGTCTAAAAATAAAAGTTTATTACCAAATGGGTATGGGGGGGGGGGGGGGGGTAGCTAGGTAAAGAAATGAAAAGTATACACTTGTCATGAGTATTTCTAGTGGGAGACTTTTTTGTTTGAGAATGGATGACAAAATTTTGCCAACAAAGTCAGAATTAAAAAAAAAGTTAGAAGTAGTGAGTTTCTATTTTGGGTGAGTAGATGTTTTGGAACTGCCACGAAGCAGCAGAATTTAGAAAATATAAAAAAAAAAGTGCATTATTCCTTATATTTGCCTATGGGACCCTTGTTTTAGAAAACCAAATAAATAAAAAAAAATATTATATCAAAGACAATTGCCCAGAATTTGGTTTCAGAGGGGTGGAGGCCTCAGTCTACCTTATATAGCAGCCATGAAAGCAAGAAATGTATGGATATTAACATTGTTTACAGAGGATGAAGCACAATTAAAGTTTAAAAAATAGAATCAACTGCACTTAGAGAAACGAACAACGAAGGATGACCTAACCTCTCACAGTAACAGCCGCCAGTCGTTTTTGGCATCGATCAAAAACTTGGTCAGCACTGACCTGGATATCGTGGTTCAGGGTCATGTGAGCAAGTCCGTTCAGACGCTCCTTGTCCGTTGAGCTCCGCAGATAGGTTTTGAATCGCTTAAGACAGATAAAGTTCCTCTAAGCAGAAGCGGTAGTCACTGGTAATGTCTGAAAAATCGGCAAAAGCCTTCAAATGCATGGAAAACATTTTGCATCGTATGACGCAAGAGTTGAAGCAACAGTTGATGGTTTCTCAGACATTCCGAGCCACTTCTGTTTCCAATGGACTAACTCACATTCGAGCGCACGTCTACCCCCGTGAAATACCTCATAAGCAGCAACAGCGTTCACATTAGTTCAGAGATTCTCTTCAGCTTTTGATTTTCCAATTTCAAATAGTAAAACCAAAGCCATTGTATTTGCTAATTGCTCAAGAGCAATCCTCTTCAAATTTTCTCTAGTGAAATTCCATATTGTAACTCAGTGAAGCTACTAGGCCTATGGATAGATTAAAAATGCTATGGCATGCACATATTAATTCTTTGAAATCCATGATCATTTGGAGACTTTGTGTTCTAAAAAGACTTGCTGGAAATAAATGGGGATGCCACCCTAAATTTATTTTGGATTTTTATATATAATAAATCAAATCTAATCTAGAATATGGCATCCAATTCTTCTCAATTCGTTCACAATCTACATTTAAAGCCTTGGAATCTTTACAAAATTCAGCTATTCAAATTACTCTGGGTTTGCACAGGCATACTCCTCTATCAAAATTAAAACAACTGTCTGGTTTGGTTTCTTTAAGTGAAAGAGCATCCTGTCAAAGGAAGAAATACTTCTCACGAATTCAAGCATGTTGTGTATAATCATACCTTTGCTTTGAAGGCAGCTTGCACCAATGGCAATTCATCTTGGAATCAGTTTCAATTGGTGGTCCCAAATTGGAGTCCAGATTCCCCTATGCATACCCCTTTACTGATACTCCGCCATGGGAAATGAGTCCACCTATTTGTCATGCAGAACTTATTCCAATAAATAAAAAACAAATTCCCAATCATGAGATTCAGACTATTCTGGCTGAACAGATTGGTCTGTTTAGGGTGTGAGAACTTGAGCAGGACTATGTATTCCATCACTGAATGTTAACCTTTTTTCACCCCTTCCTTTGGGATCTTCTATTTTGTCAGCTGAATAATGTACCATTTTCTTGAGCCTAGATGATCTCATAAATTATAGCATTGTAGAGGAGAATATTCTTTGCCTTTCCGACTCCTAATCAGCAACACTGTTGCTTAAAAAATTATTGGAATTACCAATGACAAGGACCTATTTAACGTTAGAAGACAGCTTCTGAACCTTCACACTAAAGGCAGCAAGATTTATTTCCGACATGTTCTAAGCCATAAAAGTATCAAATATAATGATACTGTGGATTTACTGGCAGCCAAAGCTTCTTTTCTAAACCTAAGACCTCTCTCTGACCTCAATTCTCGTGATATGATTAGGCAAAGATCTAATGTTAATCAAAATAAATTGACTAACTTCTTTTTCCTACTAGATTAATCAAAATAAGTTTTTGCACAAAATAAGTTTTTTTTTTTTTTAAGTGAAGAAATCCATTAAACAAAAAATGAAAAAAAATAGAATCAAATGATCTAACAATTATACAGATACCTCAAATCAGTATCAATAAAGAAATGAAACCCAAAACAAACAGAAATTAAAATAAGTCACTCTCAAAACAAACAAAAATTAATTTGAGTAGGGTTCTAAACCCAATGCTTGCTATGGAAACCTTATATGCCCCAAGGCATAACTTACAACCGTTGCCCTGAGGCCTGTGGGGGGGTTGCCATTCTCAAAGACCTAATTTTCGACTTTTAAAAAGGGCACTAGCCATTTCCATGTCCAATCAAATGGGCCCTTTTTGAAGTTTCTACAACAACAATTTCAACTACATGGAACAAAATGGTTATTTCAAAATTTTGATTGGATGTGTTTGCAGAAAAAGTGGGTGTGAGGGGAGGGTTAGCTGCCTTCCCATCACATTCCACTATTAAAAAGGGCAATAGCACTTTGAATTTCTAATTGAATGAGCCCTTTTACAAGTTGTCATCCTCAAAGGCCTAGTTTCCAAAACTTTCAACTACGTTGAACAAAAATTGCTACCTCAAAATTTTGATTGGATGTGTTTGGGGAAAAGTGGCTGTGAGAGGTGGGTGAGTTGCCCTCTTATCACTTTCAACTAAGAAGAAGTGCCCTAGCCCTTTCAATTTCCAACCATATGAGTCCTTTTTGAAGTTTCTACAACAAAGCTTTCTATAAAACCTTATATACCCCCCAGGGCATAACTCAAAACCCTTGCCCTGAGGGCTGCAGGGGGATTGTCCTCCTCAAAAACATAATTTCTTTAAACAGAAATTCTATCTATATCAACTATGTTGAACAAAATGGCTATCTAAAAATTTTGATTGGATGTGTTTGGGGAAATGGTGGGCATGGAAGGGTTGTAAGTTGCCCTCCAATCACATTTGACTTTTAAAATAGGGACTAGCCATTCTAATTTCCTATCAAATGAGCTCTTTTCAAAGTTTCTTCAACAACTCCTTTGATAAACAAGGCCCTGGTCTGGACAAAATAACTGTGTTGAACAAAATGGCTATCTAAAAATTTTTATTGGATGGGGTGGGCTTGGAAGTGGTGTTAGTTACCTTCCAGTCACTTTCAACTATTAAAAAGACCACTAGCCATTCCCATTTCCAAAAAAAAATGTGCCCTTTTTGAAAGTTTCTACAAGAACATTTTCTATGACAACCCTAATATACCCCCAGAGCATAACTTACAACCCTAGCCCTGAGGGATGCGCAGGGAGTCTCCTGCTAAAAAACATAATTTCTATGTTTTTGGTGTGGGAGGGGGGCTACTTGCCCTCCAATCACTTTCAACTATTAAAAAGATCACTAGCCATTCCAACTTCCAATCAAATGAGCCCTTTTCAAAGTTTCTATAACAACACCTTTGATAGAAAGCGGCAGTTGCCCAACAAAACCTAGTATCTACATGTGAGTAAGTTCCAAGAAAAAAGCAGAAACGTTGTTTTGCTCTATGCATTTTTACCATCTTTACTTAAACAATGAAGTGATGATGCTCATTGTATGGTGCTGCTGATTGTTTTCACTGATAAACTGTAATTTGTCAGATACTAGATTTTGGCGTAAATGTTGATTTCTAGTATGTACATACTAGGTATGACACCCAAACAATGGTGAGCTGTGTAGATACTAAGTAATAACAACAAAACTAATCATCAGAGAATAATTTCATTTGCACCATTGGATTCCTCATGGTCTAATTAGCAGGACCCACTCTTAACTAAAATTCGAATTTTTTTTAGACACTAGGTTTTGTCAGAGGACAGGCAGAAGTGCCCTGGTCTAGAAAAAAAAAATCATTGTGCCAACATTGTTCTTTACTTAGGCATTGCTATTGTGCTGCTTTTGATATACCCCCAGGGCATAACCTGCAACCTTAGCCCTGAGGGGTGTCATCCTCAAAGACCTAATTTTCCAGAACTTTGAACTACATTGAACAAAATGAATATCAGAAGATTTTGATTAGATGTATTTGGGGAAATGGTGGGCATGATAGAGGGGTTAGTTGCTCTCCATTTCATATTGACTATTGAAAGGTACTAGTCTGCTCAATTTCAAATTAAAAGGGCCCCTTTTGAAGTTTCTATAACAATGGTATCTATAAAAACATTATACACCCCCAGGATATAACTTACCTTTGCTCTGGGGGGTTTGCATCCTCAAATACATAATTTCTGGAACTTTAAACCATGTTGGACAAAATGACTATCTCAAAACTTTGATTGAATGTGTTTGGGGAAATGGTGGGTGTTAGAGGGGGGTTAGTTGCTCTCCATTCAGTTGACTATTAAAATGGGCACCAGCCCTTTCAATTCAAAATCAAATGATCCCTTGGCCTCAGGGTTGTGGGGGGGGGGGAGAGTTGTCATCCTCAAAGAACCAATTTCAAGAACTTTAAATTATGCTGCACAAAATAAACAGATCAAAATATTGATTGGATGTGTTTGCAGAGATGATGGGTGTGACAGGGGGGTAAGTTGACCTTCAATCCCTTCTGACTATTAAAAAGGGCACAAACTCTTTCAATTTCCAATTGAATGAGCCCTTTTTGATGTTTCTACAACTCTCTATAAAAACCTTATATGCCCCCAGGGCACAACTTATAACCCTTGCCCTGAGGGCCCTGTCATCCCCAAACACCTAATTGCCAGAACTTTCAAATGCGTTGAACAAAATGACTATCTAAAAATTTCAATTGGATGTGTTTGAGGAAAAGCTAGGCATGAGAGGGCGTTAGTTCCCCTCCAATCACTTTTGACAATTAAAAAAGGGCACTAGCCCTTTGAATTTTCAATCAAATGAGTTCTTTTTAAGTTTCTACAAGAAAACTTTCAATAAAAACCTTATATGCCCCCAGGGCATAACTTATAAAGATTGCCCAAGGTGTTATCATCCTCAAACACCTAATTTCCAGAACTTTCAACTATGTTGAACAAAATGGCTATTTAATATGTTGATTGTATGTGTTTGGATAAATGGTGGGCATAAGAGGGCACTAGCCATTTAAATTTCCAATTGAATGAGCTCTTTATGAAGTTTCTGTTACAACACTTTCTATGAAAACCTTATACGCCCCCAGGGCATAACTCACAACCCTTGCCCTGAGGGTTGTGGGGATGCTGTCATCCTCAAAGACCTAATGTCCAGAACTTTCAACTATATTGAAGAAAATGGGCATTAGCCATTAAAAAGGGCACTAGCAATTCCAATGTCCAATTGAATGAGCCCTTTTTGAATTTTCCATTACAACACTTTATATTAAACCTTATTTACCCCCACCGTATAACTTCAACCCATTCCCCTCAGGGCTTTTGGGGGGGGGGTCTCGTAGCCTCAAATACCTAATTCCCAGAACTTTAAACTAAGTTGAACAAAATAGCTATCCCAAGATATTGATTGGATGTCTTTAGGGAAAAAGCGGATGTGAGAAGGGGGCTAGTTGCCCTCCAATCACTTTTGACTAGTAAAATGGCACTGGTCCTTTGAATTTCCAATCAAATGAGCCCTTTTTTAAGTTTCTACAACAAAGCTATCTATAAAAACCTTATATACCCCAAGGGTATAACTAAAAACCTTTGCCCTAAGGGCTTTGGGGGAGTGTCCTCCTTAAAAACATAATTTCTATCTGGAAATCAACTATGTTGAACAAAATGGCTATCTAAAATTTTTAATTTGATGTATTTGGGGAAATAGTGGGTTCGGATTGGGTGATGGTTGCCTTCTAATCACTTTTGACTGTTAGTAAGGGCACTAGCCACCCCAATGTTGGGGGGTACCTAAGTTAGCTTATGTATTTAAGGTACTGGTACATTATAACTAAACCAGTGCTATACACAAAAGAAGTTACTTTTGGTTAATGCTAACAAAGTAAAATAGGTTAAATATATAATAGTTTAGAAACAGATTTGGGCTATATATTTGCACATTAGGGGGGGGGGGGTTAAGCATAGCATAGAATAAATATGTAACCAAACCTAGGGACCTTTTTCCCCCTCGAAACCCCCCCAAAAAATCATGTAAATATTGTTATCTCAATGAGAAATCCTGCTTTGCATTCCATTTTAACTTTTGCAAATAGCCATTTGAGGGGTTTTGTGTCTGGTTTCCTTGAGAGTTTATAGTATTAGTTTAGTTATAATGCACCAGTACCATATTTAATAGATACTATGCTTTACCCCCCACCCACCCCTCCCCTAATGTGCAAACATATAGCCCAAATTTGTTTCTAAACTATTATAAGTTTATCCTATTTTATTTTATTAGCATGAACCAACATACAGTATATAGCAGTGCCCACATAATGCATAAGTACCTTGAAATTTTGACAAGACAATATTTTACCTTAATTTTAAGTTCTTAGTTTCCTTTTCTCTGGCTTTAGTTCTGAAAATGCAATTCCTGTCATTTGAGTAGAATTTTAAGCCATATCAAGGTTTTTTCTCAAAATTTAGGAAATTTATTTGCATATGTTTAAAACCTTATAAATTGTGATTGAGCAAAATTGTGAAGCTGAAAACAATTTTTTTGTACTTCATTTAAGCAGAAGATCTGTTTAGTAAGGTACAATTTTTATAACACACAGGTCATCAAAGGTTAGGACCCTCTAGAGGGAGAAGGATTTGCCTACATGACAGGTCACCTATTGAAATTTAGACAAAATAACATTTACCTTCATTTTCAGTTATCAGTTTCTTTTACTCTGGCTTTAGTTCTGAAAACACAATTCCTGTTATTTGAGTAGAATTTTAAGCCATATCAATTTTTTTTTTTAATTTCAGAAATGTATTTGTATATCTATATAACCTTATAAATTGGGAAAGAACAAAGTTGTGTAGCTGAAAACAATTTTGTTGTACTAAATTTAACAAGAATATCTATTTTGCAGGAAATATATACCAAATCATATTATTGACTTATACATAAAGTGAATATACCACTTGATGCCTTTTTTTATGCTGATTACAAATATAATAACCATTTCTATCGGAAAAGAATTTCAGCCCCCCCCCTATATAGGCTATGCCAATTCAGGGTACATATTTCTACATTAGGGGGGGGGGGGGGTAAAGTTTAAACTTATCTCCCATTTACATCAGAAACAAAATTTGCCCCCCTAATGTAGAAATATATACCCTGAATTGGCATATATAGGGGGGGGGGCTGAAATTCATTTCTGATAGAAATGATTATCATATTTGTAATCAGCATAAAAAAAGGCATTGAGTGGTATATTCACTTTAAGCATAAGTCAATAACATGATTTGGTAGATATTTACCTATTTTGCTAGGTTTCACTTTTATAACACACAAATTTATAAAGGTCAGGACCCTCTATAGGGAAAGGTACAGGTAGGTAGGCTAATTAATAATAGCCTACCTTCCTGGGACATACTTTATCCTGGAGACCCATCCCTGAAAGTGTCATTTTCCTAACCTAACCCCTTTCAAAGATAGCCAAAAGCAACTATCTCATTCAGTGACTCTTGTTTTTAAAAATGTAAATTAAAATAATCTAAAGCTATACTTTGGCTAGGGAAGGTGCCCAATGGATATTCTTAAAAAAATTTCATTCTATAGAATTTAAAAATAATATCAAACTACACTTAGTATCAAGATAAAATATCAAGCTAGACAGATAATAACATTTTTGAGACTCTTACACCTTTACCTACCTAGCTGAATATTTGACTGTCTATGCAATATACAGAATATCTACCTAGTTGGATATAATTTAGCTCAGCATTTCTGATATATATCCAACTAGGCAGATAAGAAGATTCTCTAAGCAGTTTTGGGTTAATATCCAACTAGCCAGATAAATTGATTCTCTTAGGCAGAGAGAATATCTACCTAGTTGGATAATAATGTTGCTTAGTTTTTCTCTGATATATATCCAACTAGGCAGATAAGAAGATTCTCTCAGCAGTTTGGCGATTATATCCAACTAGCCAGATAAATTGATTATCTAAGGCATCGAGAATATCTAGGCCTACCTAGTTAGATAACAATTTTGCCTAGTGTGTCTAATATATATACAACTAGGAAGATAAGAAGATCCTCTAAGCAGTTTTGGGTTAATATCCAACTAGCCAGATAAATTGTTTCTCTTTGGCACAGCATGAACATCCAACTAGGTGGATAATACCAAGTCTTAACATTTCTGATAGGCTAGTCTATATATCCAACTAGGAGGATAGTAAATTCTATTAGGCTATGCAGTTTTGGGATAATATCCAACTAGCCAGATAAATTGTTAGGCTACTCTTAGTCAGAGACAATATCTACCTAGTTGGATAATAATCTTCCTTAGCATTTCTGATAAACATCCAACTAGGCAGATAAAAAGATTCTCTAAGCAGTTTGGGGTTAATATCCAACTAGCCAGATAATTTATTTCTCTTAGGCACAGCATGAACATCTAACTAGGTGGATAATACCTAGTCTGAACACTCCTGATATATATCCAACTAGGAGGATAGCCTAAGTAAATTCCATTAGTCTATGCAGTTTTGGGATAATATCCAACTAGCCAGATAAATTGTTTCTCTTAGGCACAGCAAGAATATTTAACTAGGTAGATAATGCTGAGTCTTGGATCTTCTGATATACCCACCAAATTAGACGTTCATGCTATGTCTAAGAGAAAAAATTGTCTGACTAGTTGGATATTAGGCTATCACTAGTTTGTATGAAGAATTTACTTATCTGTCTAGTTAGATAAATATCAGAAGCATTAAGTTAAAGTATTATCCACCTAGTTAAAGATATTAAGTTGGCTCTTATGCTTTATTGTATTTGGCTAACAAGATAAAGCTATTTTTCTTTAAAATTTTAATTATTTTCCTAGTTGGATAATTTCTTATTTGCTTGGAAGGATTTTTCAGATAGCTAACTAGTTGGATAATTTTGGCAATAACTAAGTGTGGTTGGATATTATTTTTACATTCTATAGAATAGAAATTTTTAGATATTATCCATTGGGTATACTCCCCTTTGGCTAGAAAATCCTGTAAAATTTAGAAAACTGCTTCAAAAAAATCCTAAAATAGTTGATCAGTCTATACCATTCTCCCCTCCCCCCCCGAATGAGTAAATAGGATAGCCTATATAGCTCAAGTTAAATAGACTAGGCCTACGTTCCTACTGCTTATAGCCTAGGAATGATATAAGTAAGGGTCTTAGGGATCGTAATGATGTTTTTCTTGTTTTCACGGTATTTCTTTTAAAATGTGGCTAACTTTTGACAAATAGCCTACCTGCAGTTTCAACTATTTCCTTGGAACCTCAATCCACATACCCACATAAACGGATTTCATAAGGTTTCTTAAATGGCGCCTATTGTGATGAAAGTAATCAATGCAAAGTTCCGATTTCAGAGCAGGGTTGCCATGCTGGCCTGGAAGAATTTGCTAAATCTGAGAGGAAAAATTTACTAAATCGCATCTGTTTTTACTAAGTGCTAAAAAAATATTTTGCGCGTGCGGCTACCACCCCATGCGCACCATCGGCTTCTACTATAGAAGGATATTCAATAGGACTTACACTATCTTTTTTCATTTTTTCTGTCTTTTTCATAGTATGATGGAAAATTCCAGAAACCTATATTTTCAAAAATCTTCTGTTTGGATTATTTGGATGTTCGGCTGAATAGGCGTCACATTCCAGATACAGTGTATCCATGACGTTAAACAATAGTCTAGAATCTTGGATTCTGGAAATTCTGCTGATAAAGCCGGGCTTAAAATTTATCAATGGTCTGCAGGTAATAAGATTCAGATATATTGAAAAATTAAAAAGCAATCAAAGAAGAAAAACAGCTACAACTCATATTCACGAAGCAATTCAGGTAATGAACTGCTTAGAATCTGAGGTGTGCTTGAAAGTGACGGCTTTTGAAATTTTTCCCCCAGTTTCTGTTTTTGTGTTTGAAATTTAAACCCTTCAATTTTGCATTTTTGAGAGGAAATTTGCCAGCTTTAAAATACTATTTTGGCTGTTCTTTAAATAAGGGATAAGCTGCTTACAAAGAATTCTGACAAATTTTAAAGCAATTAATTTAGGGGTTTTTTAATGGATTTTTTCTGGATTCTCTATCGTTCGTATTCAAAGAAATTAAAGACCAATACAATCTTTGTCACTCCAAAACGGAAATGACGTAATCGACTACCAGTTTAGTTGTAAAATTATGTAAATTAAAAAGTGCACCTCAAATTGGACTAGGGCTGCCAAGAAAAATAAAAATTATATAACATACAATAATTAGTTTAAAAAATTAACATTGTGTCAATAGTCTTCATGTGAGGCAAATCATACAAATTGAAAAGTAATAAGAAAAATATGTAGTCACAATTAAAAGAAGTCACACTTAAAAGGCTTTAATCGTACTCGGCCTCATCCGAATTTAAATTATTCACTAGTGTTGAATTCTGACTAAAGGGATCTACTTGTTTCCATTTCTTGATAGCTCGAGTCAAATCGCTTGTGATTACTCAGTCATGTGTTCCATTTAAGGACCTGAGAACAAGTTGCTTTGTTTTCATCAGGGACGAAACACTCGAGACATGCAACAAAACTTGCACTTTACCGAAAAAAATATAAATGAATGTCCATTGATAGTTTAATATACATATACTGATAATTAGTAATCAAAATTGTAATATTATATTAAAGTTATAAAAGTAAAAAAATTTATATTTTTTTCAGGCATAGGTGTTTTGAGCCCAACTTATATTAATTTCAGCTCGTTTTGAGTTTGACTTGGTTATTTATTGTAATTTCTGTTCTTTTTGGGTTTAATTTATTTATTGATGCTGTTTCGGGGTAGTTTCACGCGTGGTAGATTATTTGATTTTATTTTTGCTCAATTTTTCTTTGATAGAGCTCTTTGCTTTTGTTTGAAAAAAAATTTTCTGGAAAAAGTTTTTTTTTAATTAATATTATGAAAAAAATAAAGAAATCCATGAAGCAGGAACGGAAACAGAAAACAACACAGGATATTGAGAACAAAGCAGCACACAAAAGAAGGAGCAAAGAGACGAGCTCAGGGATAGAGACAGGAAAACACAGAAATGACTGAGCATACTATAATGACAGACCCTAATAAATGACAAAATACCGGAGAAAAGCTTCGAAAAAAGAACAGAGGAGCAATAGAACGTAAATACAGCAATGAGCATGTCATGATATGCCAAAACTCCAAATATCCTTATTTTTGTAGTGATTTTGGAAAAGATTAATGAAGTGACTCCCCTCACTTATTTGGGGTGCATGATTACTAAATTAATTTAACAAATTAAAAAGTAACAAAGCTGGTTACAAATGATGTTGACAATAAAAGCTTAGTGATGCCGTAAGTTATAATGACATCACTACCATCAGTATACAGTATAATCAAACAGTTGCTTGTTAAAGAACTTAAGGAGTGATGCGGCATATTAGCAACCGACACTCTAAAAAATGGTATTTTTATATCAACAGATGTATCGAAAGAACCGGATTATTACGCTGATTCCGAATATACAATATTCATTAAGTGTTACCAATCAAAAGATACGAGCCTGAGAAAATTTCTTGATTTACCAAAAATGAGGGAAACGGCCCCTAAAAGTCAAGAAATCAAATGAAAATCAATCCTCAGATTAAACGTATTAGAAAACCCTACTGTAGAAGTTTCAAGTTGCCATTTGTAAAAATACAGAATTTTTTTTTTTTTACCAGAAGAGAGAGATTTTTTTCAGGGGTCATCGCACCAAACTTTTCCACGGAGGAGGGGATTCTCGTCACAATTTAAAAAAATAGTATTTTCTAAAAATGAGAAAAAAATCAGAGATAATCTACAAATGAAAGTGCGATAATAAAAATATTTCACCCGGAACCATACACAAGAAATTTTCACCATGGAATTTTCAGCTAGATTGGAATTGTTTGGGGAACTTTCCTTGCGGGCGGGGGGGGGGGGGGTGTAATTTAAGGGGGCATAACGTTACAGGAGGGGAGGCAATTGTCCACGAAGGGAGAGCCGGATATCCCGGCATTATTTAAATACGATCAGGAATTAAATGTAAAAAACAAGTTTTTTTAATTGAAAGTAAGGAGTAACATCCAAACTTTAAACAAACAGAAATTATTATACACATGAGGGGGGCTGTCTTTTTTTAATACCTTGCTCTTTGAGCCAAAGTTTGACTTTTTGTACTAATTTTTTAAGAACGACTCCTGAAAGACAATTAATCAGAACAATTAGAAGCTTTTTTGAAATACTAAAAAAAATTAGCGTGAAGAACACGGTATTGCATGGCTAGGCAGCAGTAGTCTAATAACCTTGGCAGAAAATAAAAAAAGATACATCAATGGAACAAATTTAAAAAAATGATTTTTCTTTTTTCAAGACTGAAGGCTCAAAATCTCCAGGTAAGAGTTTTTTTCACTATTGTAATTCCAATATTGCCATTTTATTTCGATCCACAGTCCTTTTTTGGGGGTCTGAAGCTATTTTTAAACGTTTCTGGAAGTTTAATTTCGTAGCAAACTTTTATTTTGGGACAAACCTATATAATAGTTCTCATGCTTGAACAACCTTTAAGCAAAATCTTTCGAACTTAACAGGTGTTTTTCTAAACGGGTTTTAAAATTTTATTACTTTGGACCATGCACTGGGATGCAGCTACTTCTCCAAACATAATATGTTGTTATTGGTGGCTACTTAGTTATCGATTGTGGCCTTGACAGTTTGATATAAAGCATGAGCTATACCAGATTATCGACACTTCTTGACTACTAAGGTCCTTGCGTTCCCGTATTGTTACTATAGCCTCGCTTGATATCTGTGTAACGTAATTACCAAACTAAAGTCAAACCCACTGGGCCACCAAATTACATGAATGAGCTGTTAATCTTATCTTGCTACATTTCATAATATTTGCAGATGATCATAACATGTTAAATAAAATCCCATCTGCTAATGAGTCCATGTAATCATAAATTGGAATTCGTTTCTCTGTCTGTCTTAAAAACAAGTGCCCAAAGAACTGAAGATTGGACATAATGCTTACGGTATAGATTAATTTTCAATTCTGAAGACAAAAAATCAATTCTCATCTTTAAGATACGTGCCACATATAACGACTGCGGAGTAGGTACCCTTCTTTATATATCAGAAAAATCCCTTAAAAGTGTATTAGTTATAATATAAGTTGGCCAGGCTTTGCCTTTTACCAACGCGGTAAAGGGCTTTGAATTTGATCGGCCCTCTATTGACATTTCCTTTTGAAAAAACTGTAACCCAAACCCAAAATCGCCAAAATAATGGATATAACTACAAAACACCGGGTCCTATTTTCATTTTGATTTATACAGAAGGTTACGGATAAAAGTGACTGCGTTTTCATTATAGTTTCAAGATGTGCATCAGTCTTAATCAGCTTAGGTTTTTAGATGTTGTTGTAGCTTAAAAGAAATTCAAAACTTTCTTAAGAAGACTTTTGCAATTTGAATTTTCAAATTAATGCCCGTTGTCCCATATATTCTAGCGACATATTTTGATGTGCTACGTCTTGTTAATCATTAATTAAGACATTTTTGCAATACGATTGGTTTAGCGCTTCCAATTCATTCATTTTGTTGAATAATTTTGAAAAAAAGGTACTGCAGAGAGGTTTGAACTTCAATCTTCCACTTTTTGGAGGAGAGTAAATGCATCGTAGGAATTAACTTAAATCATCCATGTTACCCCTAGACTGCAGTAGCTGATAATCAACGATGCATTATTGAACAGATTATTATAATGAAGCCATAGAGAAATAGAAGACTAAAACTAGGATAAATGTTTTTGCAAATATAACATAGCCATTTGTTTTATAAATGATGGTTCAGATGCAAATCTATAAAACCCTAACAGTCAAGAAAGTAAAAAGGAGAAGTTCTTTTTGAAAGAAAATTGACACAATTCTAGTGTCGCTTTTCTTGAGCCGAAAGTTGTTGTTGTTCCCCTTTGTGTTATTTACCCCTTAGTCCATTTTGGGAAATTTTGGAATTTTAGGAATTGCTCAAGAAAGTAATTTTAATCAAAGAATCGAAAAAAAAAAAATCTCAGAATATTGTGGGGGGTACCAAGGAACTGATGAAATCAAATATCAGAAGCACCTGTCGTGGTCATCTCTGGCTTTGTGAAATTAACAAATGTATCATTTTATATAAATAATCTTAGCTACCCCCTTAATGACAACCTAGTACAGAATTAACCTTATCCCACAGAAACTAGAATTAAAAAACAACTGTTGTATAAACTAATAACTAAAGGATAACTATAGTCCCCTTTCTTTACTTTCTTGACTGTTAGGGTTTCATGGTGTTGTTCAAACTTACAGCTGATCCATGATTTCAAACAGACGGCTATGCATTATTTATAATAAAAAATTGTTGTTTTGTTTGATGAATGAAGGTTGTTCAAGTATGAAAAGTAGGTTTTGTCTAAAAATAAAAGTTTATTATCAAAGTGAACTTCTGGCAATTATGAAAAATGGCTAGAAACTCCTAAAAAGGGACTATGAATCGAAATAAAAACTGCACTATTGGAATTACAATTGTAAAAACCCATACCTGGAGATTTTGAGCCTTCAGTCATGAAAAAAAGGAAAATCAATTTTTTACATGGGAAGCATTGATGTATCTTATTTTATTTTCTGTGAAGATTATCAGGCTACTGCTGGTTAGTGATACCTAAATAAACAGCAATGAGGACATAACGTAGTATTATTGTTATTTTTTCATACAAAGGCACTTCGTATAGAAGGAGTTGTCGTAGAAACTTCGAAAGGAGCTCATTCGATTGTGAGTTGAGTGTTCTAGTGCCCTGTTTAAGAATCAAAAGTGAATGATGGGCAATCAGCCCCTCTGCCGCACCCATTGTTCCCTAAAAATCCAAAATTTTCTTTAAGATATCCATGTTGTTGAGCATAGTTACAAGGGCCAGTAATTATATCCTTAGGGATGACAGCCCCCAGCAGCCCTCATGGCGAGGGCATAAAGTATGTTAGTTGCCCATTATTAACATATAAGATTTTTAAGGAAAGGGATGGTCAAATAAACTATTTTATCACGAAATGGATAGCATTGATGTATCTTGAGGACATAATGTAGTATTAATGCCATTTTTTTTTATACAAAGCCACTTCGTATAGAAGAAGTTGTCGTAGAAACTTCGAAAGGAGCTCATTCGATTGTCAGTTGAAAGTTCTAGTGCCCTTTTTAAGAATCAAAAGTGAATGATGGGCAATCAGCCCCTGTCCCACGCCCATCATTTCCCTAAAAAATCTAAAATTTTCTTTAAGATATTCATTTTGTTCAGCATAGTTACAAGGACCATTAATTAGATGTTTAGGGATGACAGGCCCCAACAGCCCTCATGGTGAGGGCATAAGGTATGCTAGTTGCCCATTATTAACATATAAGATTTTCATGGAAAGGGGTTGTCAAATAAACTTCGGAGGAGGCTCATTCGATTGAAATCAGAAGTTCTAGTTCCCTTTCTAAGAGTCAATAGTGGTCAAACGACAACTGGCAACCCCACGCCTCCTTTTCCCCGAATGCATCCGATAAAAACTTTGAGATAGACATTTCGTTCCAAATAGTCCAAGGATCTTATAACAGGGTCTTAGGGTTTGACACAACCCCCTAGACCTTAGGGGGAAGGGTTGTAAGCTATGCCCCATGGGCATATAAAGTCTTAAGGGACCGGACGGTTGTATAAACTTTAGAAGAGGTTCATTTGATTGGAAATTGAAAGTTCTAGTTCCCTTTTAAGTATCAAAAGTTATAGTAGGGCAGCTTGGCCCCCTCCTTCCCTGACACACTTCCCCCCAAACACATCTAATCAAAATAGTGGGATAGCCAATTCGTTGGCTATCTAATCATACATTCCACTAGGGCACAACTTACAACACCTGCCCTCCAATATCTTTTGACTCTTAAAAATTGAACTGCAACAATCAATTTCCAACTAAATGACCCCTCTTTGAAGTTTATACGAGCATCCCTTCCATAAGAACCGTATATGTCCCCAGGGAATAACTTAAAACGCTTGCCCCCACCCCGGGGGTTGTGTCGACCCTGGAGTTTTCGAGATATGATCATTGAACTGTTTTTAAAAAATGGCTATCTCGAAGTTCTTATCGGATGGGTTTGAGGAAAAAAGAGGGTGGAGAAGGGGGGGGGGGCTAGTTGCCCTCTGGTCTCATTTGACTGTGAAAAATGAACTATAACTTTCAATTTCCAATGAAATAAGCCCTCTTTGAAGTTTGTACGAGCATCTCTTCCATAAGAACCATGTGTACCCCCAGGGCACAACTTACAACGCCTGTCCCCGGGCGCTGCGGGGTTGTGTCGACACCGGCAGTTTTGTTATTTAATCTTTGAATTGTTTTGAACGAAATGGCCATCTCAAAATTTTTATCGGATGCATTTGGGAAAAAGGTATTATTGGGGGGGGGGGCTGGTTACCCTTTGAGCTCTTTTGACTCTTAAAAAACAACTAGAACTGTCAATTTCCAATCAAATGAGCCCTCTGTGAAGTTTATACGAGAATTCCTTCCATACGAACCATATATACCCCCAAGGCATGACTTACAACACCTGTCCCCGGGCCCTGGGGGGTTGTGTCGACACCGGAGTTTTTTTTATATAAACTTTGAACTATTTTTAAAAAAATAGCTATCTCAAGATTTTACGGGATACATTTGGGGGAAAAGATGCGTGGGTCTCTTTCTGATATCTTTCGACTCTTAAAAACTGAACTAGAACTTCCAATTTCCAATCAAATTAGCCCTCTCTGAAGTTTATAAGAGTATCCCTTCCAAAACAGCTATATATGCCCCCCAGGGCATTACTTAACACCTGCCCCTGGCCCTGGATGTTGTGTCAATCCCAAAATTTTCGTTATATGATCTTTGAACTTTTTTTTAAAAAATGGCTATCTCAACGTTCTCATCTGATGGATTTGAGGAAAAAGGGCGTGGAAGGGAAGGGGGGGGGGGGCTAGTTGGCCTCTGATGACTTTTGAATCTTTAAAAGATAGCTTGAACTTTCAATTTCCAATCAAATAAGCCCCCTCTGAAGTTTATACGAGAATCCCTTCCATAAGAACTATATATGCCCCCAGAGCATAACTCACAACGGCTGCCCCCGGGCTCTAGGTGGTTTTGTCGGAACAAGTTTTTTTTATCTGGACGTATGAACTATTTCTGAAAGAATGGCTCTTTCAAAATTTTTACTGGATGGGGTTCGGGAAAAAAAGGTGTGTATGTGGGGGGGGTCTAGTTGCCTTCGGATATATTTTTAAACTTAAAACGTGAAGTAGAACTTTCAATTTCCCATCAAATGAACCCTTTATGAAGTTTATACAAGTGTCCTTTTAATAAGAACCATACATGCCCTCAGGGCATAACTAAGAACGCCTGCCCCCGGGCCCTGGGGAGTTTTATCGACACCAGAGTTTTCTCATGTGAATTTCAACTATTTTTAACAAATTGGCTATCTCAAAATTTTTATCGGATGGGTTTCGAAAAAAATGTGTGGGGGGGAGGGCTAGTTGCCCTCCAATCTCGTTTGACTCTCAGAAACTGAACTACAACTTTCAATTTCCAATCCAATGAGCCCTCTCTGAAGTTTTTAAGAGCATCTCTTCCATAAGGACCATATATTACCCCAGGGCATAACTTCTAACACCTGCCCCTCCAATCTCTTTTGACTCTTAAAAAGTGAATTGGAACTTTCAATTTCCATTTAAATGAGCCCTTTTTGAAGTTTATATGAGCATCCCTTCCATAACAACCATATATGTCCACAGGGCATAACTTACAACGCTCGCCCCCGGGCGCTGGAGGTTTTGTCGACACCAGAGTTTTCGTTATATGATCTTTAAACTTTTTTAAGAAAATGGATATCTCAAAGTTCTTATGGGCTTGAGGAAAAAAGAACGTGGAGGGGGGGGGGCTATTTGCCCTCCGATCTCTTTTGACTCTTAAAAGTGAACAAGAACTTTCAATTTCCATTGAAATGAACCCTCTTTCAAGTTTCTACATAGCCCGTTTTGAAGTTTCTACATCTCTTCCATAAGAATCATATATGCCCCCAGGGCACTACTTACAACGCCTGCCCCCGGGCTCTGGGAGGTTGTGTCAACACCAGAGTTTTTGTTATTTGATCTTTGAATTATTTTTAACAAAATGGGTATTTCAAAATTTTTATCGGATGCATTTGCGAAAAACAGGTATGAGGGTGCGGGGCTGATTACCCTCTATCTCTTTTGACTCTTATAAAAGGAACTAGAACTTTCAATTTCCAATCAAATGAGCCCTCTCTGAAGTTTAAACGAGAATTGCTTCCATAAGAACCATATATGCCCCCTGGGCATAACATACAATGCCTGTCCCCGGGCCCTGTGGAGGTTGTTTTGACACCAGAGTTTTTGTTATATGATCTTTGAACTATTTTTAACAAAATGGCTATCTCAAAATTTTTATCAGATGCATTTGGGAAAAGATGAGCGTAGGGGGAGATAGTGGAGTGGGGGGGGGGGACTTAAAACAAACAGATATTATTACGTATACGAGGGTGGTTACTCTTCCAAAACACCACACTTTTTACGCTAAAGTTGAATTATGTTAATTCTTTAAGAACAGCTTATTAAAATCTATGTTTGCTTAAATAGAACAAGAAGAAGCTTTTTTTAAAAATACTAAAACACTTCAGAGCAAAGAGCGAGGTGTTGTGGAGGACTAAAACCCCCTCATATACGTAATGGATTCTGTTTGCTTTAAGTTTTAATATTGTTCCTTACTTTCAGTTGAAAAAACTAGTTTTTTATTTAATTCTAGTAAGCTTGATCACTACCTTGGTGCTTATGAACTCTGGGATGTGCGGGTCAAACCTGTTTGTCGGAAGGCGAGGAATGACGACTTTTGAGGTAAATAAAGCCCAACAAATACCACAGATTTTTACTACAGAGATCGCCTCCCCTCTACTGAGATTGCAATAAGTGTGACGTTTAATATACAAGCTTAAACCAAACTTAATTTCTTGCTCTTAAGTTATGATTATGAAATTAAGTTCATTTAAATCCAAGAAAGACGTCTGATCCATTCATAGTTAATTCTAAGACTTCTTAAAGATATTTTTCTTTTTAAATAAACAGTTACTTAATTTTTGTTCCTATTATTACTTAGATGTTTTTATCACTCTAAAAAGCACCGGTCTCTAATGGGAAATGAATATTTTTCTCAATACTTGTCATAGAATCTAACGTATTATTTGAAAGGTTTATAAAGGTTTTTGATAGCGATGACATTGTCGGGTCTCCCCCCCCCCTCACCGGCCCGCGGCGCCGCCCTTTCGATGCGCCTGGATGTTCCCTGTCCGACCTTCGAAACAAAGATATCTTTGTCATAGAGAGATGGCCGCAAAAAACTTTCTGTAAAGAAATAGATGGCTGATATGTTTGTCTTGGACTGCAGGATTTCAATTTCAATTCAATTCAATTTTATTCAAGAAAAAACATAACACAAACATCAAAAATAATAAAGATTTCAATATTGCATTGATATTAAAGAATCTTTCAGGAAGCCCATTTTTTTAGACAACTATAATAACTTGGAATTTTAAGTGAGGGGCTGATAATTGTTGAAAAACACTAAATAAAGACTTAAAGCAGATGTTCTACTAAGGTATATATGCTTATCGGACAAATTAACACATTCAAGAACTTCCAAGACAAAAATAAATTTCCCCGATTTCACTTTTGTATTTTCATAATACCCAGTTGGGTATACGTTAATTAATATAATGAAGATATCAGAAATTTTACTTTCATTATCCTTTAAATAATTCTTTAAAATGTGAGAAATATTTTAAGAAAAAGAGGGAAAACTTTGACCCAAACATGTGTGTTTTTAAACCCAAACGCTTCAATTCTTATGTATGTTAATGCATTTTCCTAAAAAAAGATTAATTAAAAAAGGAAATGGGTTCTTGAACAGTTTTTTGAGGATAGAAGATATTTTGATCGATGGGATGATAAATTTAAAGAAAGTAACTTAGTCGCTATTGGTATGCTTGCGGATCCTTTAAAATAAGCCTCAAACTTCTGGAATTTCTGACACTTTATTTTCAAGAATTTAACTGTTTTGATGTTCAAAAAAGAAATATCCATTGTGTATTTTAAATGTTGACGGAATACTTAAGAACCTTTTACAATAGGCTGAAATTCGCTGGAATTTCTACGAATTTAATTTCCGTAAATTGTTACTATTTAAGAAAAGGCAACAACTCGATTTCACTTATTTTTGGGATGTTTAAGCATCCTTTAAAAAGAACTTAAAACTAGAGGACCTTTTATGAATCCGTTTTCCAAGAACTTAGATTTCTCATGTTCGAGAAAAGAAACACTCAAAGCTATGATAGACTTTACTTTTTTCTGAAAATAAAACACTTCTATAAATCATTTTTAAATTTAGGATTAACTATATGTCAACTTAATCAGCTCAAATCCAATTAATATCAATTAGCCAAGCTGCTAGATTTTGTTTTATTTATTATCTTCCAAACCAGTATCAAATTAGAGGATATAGACATCCATGCTAAACTTTTGTTTGCGAGTAGAATAAACTTTTCAACACAACCATGTAAAAATAAACCTACTATTAAATCAGAAAATTAGAGAAAGTCACTATTTCCATTATTTCAATACTGGCATCCATGTTTACCAATGCAGGCAATGGAGAAATGGAAAGGAGCATGGCCTGGATGTTTATATGCTATGCAATTAATTAGTCCATACACACAACTTGACGCAGCAATGGTATTTGTCATTGTGTTGCATTTGATAACATATTCTAGCGTTTTTTGAAACATGCTGAAAACCTCAAAAATTCTGACTCAAAGGTACAGACTTAACCATGCTAAGAGCATCAGTTGCTGAAAATTTTCGTGGGTATATCATTCCCAGGATTTCTGTAGCGGTAAAAGTTCTTTCCTCAGGGTTCCAGCTAACCCGATCACATAAACAGTACAAAAATGAATTCCAGCTCTTAAAATCATGTCCAATCAGAAAGTCACAACACATTTCTGAAAGGGACGAAAATTTTGGGTATTAAATCATGCTACAAAATCTGGGCCTTTTCTCCTCTAAAGATTGCTATTGCAAGCTCTTTTAAGACTAACAGCAAGAAGATCGGACAGTTGTAGATGGTGAAAATGTCCTTAAGTATGTCTATCTCTTTTTCTTTGAAATGTTTATCAAACACTAGTTCTGCCATTGCTTCCTTGATTCCAATAAAGTTGTATTTTTCAACAATGTATGTAAATTCTTCCTTTTCAATTTCTCCCTTGTAAATTCTCCCTTCCTCATAATAATCAGTAAGTCAGAAGTCAGGTATTCTCTGTATCTGAAACAAAAACTGTAAAGGATTAATATTTTTAATGTTTATCGGTAAACCCAACAAAGCCCAAAAGTGGATTGGTGTGACGAGGGTGAATGGTGTAACTCTGTAAGCCCAGGTGGAGTCGATCCAGCTCTAGATTGGTACCTGGGTAAATCTGGGTGAGGAAAACAGGAAGTGTGTGCAAAACCCCAGTATGGTTGAAGGGCCAAGAAATGGAGATCAGCACCGCCGGTAGGTACTGTAAAGTCCAATTCCGTATTCTTTACCTTTTACAACGCAAAACAAGAAGAAATACATGGAGGAAAAATACCTGTAACAGGTAAGGAAAGAGTTAAAAAGAGATGGGTGGGACATTTTGATATTGTGTTAAACCGTAAAAAAGTTGCAGGAAATAATATAAAAAAGATGAAAAAGTTTGTGACAATTTTGAAGCTAAGGATGATTTATTTTGCACAGAACAATTAGAGACAGTACTTAAAAGATTGAAAAAAGGGAATAGTTTGATTCTTTAACCAAGGTTGTGCTCGATTTGGAATCTGTGATCCCAGGAACAGTAAGGAAGCATAGTTTTCAATTCTTCTCATATAATTTGTGTTGAAGAATAGATTTATTTAACTGGAGTTGCCTTATAATATTATTACTAATTTATGCTCTTTGCTTGGAAGCAAAACAGCGTCATCTATAATAATTCTTAATAGCGGATTCTAGAGTGCGCTCATATTATTAAATTTTACTAATAAGCGAGCAGAAGAGGGGAGTTTCTTGTCGCAAGGGCCGTTGTACCTGCCGGGAGTGTGACTCCCTTAAACTGCGGGGATCAGGTAGCAAGAGACTACGCTTCCCTCGCTTATTAGCTTAAATAGCTCTGTATTACGTCGTAGTTTATTGAACTGGCTCCTCCCCTCGGACTTTGATTTTGCATTACGGATTGTGACGTGGCTGTTGCGATGGGGAGTAATGAGAAATTGGTTTGGAATGCGTTACTGAATTATGCTTTCCGTGCGATAAAAGCTGGTAATCGCTCGGAGGATATAGCGAAAAAAGCAGTCGAGTTTTTCTCAGAGGAAGCAATTGCAATGGCGAAGGAGTTATTGTGGCCCCTAGCAGGAATTACCACACGTGTTACTGCGCGATCGAAGAACACCGATGATATCCTGGACATATTAAAAGTATTTCGGGTTTGTGAAGATAAAAATATCTCGTTGCCGCGGTTTGTGATTTTCGAACCTGATGAAGTTCCGATAATCCCGGGAGAAGTGACGGCTACCCTAACCCGGAACGTAAACGAATTGTGTGCTAAGTTCGATAGTTACGTGGATTCTAATCCCTCTCCTTCTGTCTCTGCTATGCCTGCGGCAGAAACCAACACGATCATGTCGAAACTGTCATATGCGGTTGTTTTGAAGAATCCCCCGAAAGATCTTTCGAACCCTAGCGCTCGGAAATCCTATTTGGACAGAGTATGTGGTGATACTAGTTCGAACATTGTGGAGCTGAAACCTAGGAAATCTGAATGGAGAGTAGTCTTGAACAACAAGAATGCTGCCGAGTCCCTGGCTGAGGCAGTGGGTAAAAGTGACTCAACTATAAGTGTTAAAGTAAAAACTCCCGCTTTCTTCGGAATAATCCGCCACGTTCCCACTGAAACTTCAGATGACGAACTGCGCTCAGTTGTACCGAACTGTGTTAAGGCCGTACAAATTGGTAGTACTCGGTCATTCAAATTACAGTTTGAAAGCAAAGCTCATCTCTTTATCGCAATGAACTCTCCGCCCATTTTTGGTTACGAGCGACTACCCATTACAGAATTTAAATTCTTACCGATGCAGTGCTACAACTGTCAGTCCTACGGACATGCAGCAAAATCTTGTGTAGATCCCCCGAAATGTTCAAAGTGCGGTGGAGATCATTCCAGCTCTCGGGACAATCCATGCCAAAATGCCCCCAACTGCGCTCGGTGTGGTTCTTCTCGACACCCGTGCTACAGCTTCCAATGTCCAGTAGCTCAGAAGCTAATTTCTAAACAATGATCGGTGATTCTATACGGGTTGTTTCATGGAACTTAAATGGTGGAGTGGTTGATAAAATGCCACTGTTAGAAGGATTGTTATGTTATAATGATGTACTCTGTGTGCAGGAACACTTCCTCTCGAATCAAGCCGTTAGTCTGCTTGAGCTAAACGATGGCGTCAAAGTATTTGCTACTCCTGCAAAGTCATCGGGCAGGGGAAGGCCGTCCGGTGGAATCGCCATTCTTGTTAGCAGCAGGTTAAATCCCATTCTGTATAAATCTTCAGACTTTTTTGTTGCTGTTAAGGTGCACAAAACTGTTATCCACTCTGTGTACATGCCAACAGACTACAGAGACAGTAAATCAGAAAAAAAATTTAGTGAAGCCTGCAGTAAGCTATCGAGTTCGGTGGGCAGCTGTTCTAGCCAGGGCCTTGAATGTATAGTCGCTGGTGACGTGAACTGTGACTTGACTGATGAGTCTAACGCTCGAGCACAGATCCTCCTCTCTTCCTGTGACGGTCTTCGTCTTGCTAACAATGATCTGTGTTTTACTTATATCCATAACTCAGGCTCGACTTCATCTCTCGACTTCATGTTAAGTTCCATCCAATCTCCAGCTTCCGGCAATTCGCACGTAGATCTGAGCGTAAGCGCGTCTGATCACTTTCCAATTATAAACACTTTTCGAGTAATTCCTGCCTCTCCTAACCCCCCAACTAATGAAAAGAAGTGGAAAATCAAAACTAATTGGAGTAAAATTGACCTGGCTACTTATCATTACGTATTGGATGAGATTCTCACAAAGATTAAAGTGCCGTTCCAATTACTACAGCAGAGTGTATGTATTCAAGATGAAGAGAAACAGCTGCTACTAAACATCTACTGTAGTGAAATATCTCACGCACTGTTATCTGCCGAGGCCGCTGCGGTCCCCATTCGTAAAGTCCGAGTGGGAACGGAAATTCCAAAGTGGTCCGAAAACCCTGCTCTAAGTGAAGCATGTGGTCGTGCAAAATTTTGGCTTAGGCTCTGGAACGAGTGTGGTCGTCCGAAATCAGGTGTTGTAAATGAAGTTCGGCTGTTCAGCAAACGCAGATTTGCTAAGATTTTGTCTAAGCATAAATGTGAAGTGATCGATCAACATAGTCAATTGATAAGTAATGATCCAAATGCTGTGTGGAGATTTCTTAAACGTAATGGTGATCAGAATAGTGTCGAACCTGTGATCTCTGAGCAAGATTGGGTGTCCCACTTTACTTCTGAGTTCTCTCCACCCGAACAAGATCTTGAAGATAAATATGAAGTCGAACTTGATAAGTTCATGGAATTGCCTAGTTCTGGTGTTGGCTACATAGTAACTGTTCCTAATCTGATTCGTGCAATTTCAAAATTAAAAAAGAAACAATCGAAAGGTGTCGACAAGTTGTGTGGGTTGCATCTTGTACATGGTACTGCTGGTCTCCTGAGTCATTTAGAGCTTCTATTCCAAATTATCTTTAATTCTGGTCTCGTTCCCGACGTTTTTGGTACTGGAGTAATTACACCTATTTTGAAGAAAGGGAAAAATCCGTCTGAATGCGTATCTTACCGCCCTATAACTGTTTCGCCGGTTTTATGTAAGCTTATGGAATTGCTAGTTATAGATCATATTGCTTTTCAATGTTCTACCCCCGATAATCAGGTCGGATTTAAAAAAGGTGTTGGTCGCGAGCACGTCCATTATATTCTTGCTAATATATTAATAGAAGCTGATGAACTGAATGAATCCCTTATTCTAGCGAGTCACGATGTTAGACGTGCTTTTGATTCTGGGATACATCCCCAGTTATTAGTGTCTGCTCATAAACGTGGTGTGGACCGATCGGTTATTTTGCCTTTTCGGGATATGTATAAGAAGCTTCGAGTCCAAGTTAAAGTCCCGTCTCCTAACGGGCCGATTGTATTACCAAAAGCTATTCCGGTTAGAAAGGGCATTAGGCAGGGTGCAATTTCGTCACCCCGGTTGTATAATAATAGTGTTCTCGAGGCCCAAAAGTTAGTGCAAATGAGCTGCATTTTCCGAGGTTTGGATGTAACATTACTTAATTACGCAGATGATATTTTTAATTTAAGTAGATGTTTGTCTCGTATTGAAGAAAATTTTCAGATTCTAGATGATGCTTATAGAGAGATAGGCTTATCTTTTAATGCAAGTAAAAGCGAGATTGTTGCTTTCAATAGGAGAAATGCAGATTGTATTGATCTTGCTGTCAAATTTGGTGCTCAAGAGGTTCCACTGTCTGACTCCATAATGTACTTAGGAATGCCTATAGGTCATAACATGGCATCTACACGTGCTCGCCAAATAAGAAATTTCGCAGAAAAGGCACGTAAGGCTTACGGGGCGCTATCTTCAACTAAAGCGAAATATAATCGACAAATTCGAGCTAGGCTATATAATGCACTGGTGATCCCACACTTTCTGGCTTTATCACCGTTTTGGCATATATTTAGTGTTAGTGATAAAAGAAACCTTCGATCACTTTTTTACAAATATGCAAAATTTCTTTTAAATACCCCACCGTGGGTTAAAAATTCCAAGATGTCTGCAAGGTTCGGTATCACAGATCCGATTGCTGCTGTGACGAAACGTCGGTCTGAATTTTTGGGGTCGCTTGGGCCTAGTAGTCTGGCAATTGCAATTCGTCCTGAGTGAGTTTTTGTAATACTGTCTTTATTTATTGGCGGTGTATCGTAACGTTTGTTTTTTTTTTTGCAGTTAAGTGTTTTTTTTGTTTTTTTTTTTTCTTCTTCTTTATACTCCATTCGTGCCATTTGTGGTTTTGTATCGAGTGGGTGAATAAAATTATCTATCTATCTATCTAATAGCTATCTTAAAATTTCTATTTGATGCATTTCGGGACAATACGACGTGTGTGTGGGGGGCGGGGGGTAGCTGCCCTCCGATCACTTTGACTCTTCAAAGGAACACTAGAGCGTCTGATTACCAACCCAATGAGCCCCTTCCAAAATTTATATGACCACGCTTTCTATAAGAACCTTATATGTTCACAGTGCATAACCCACAACCCTTGCCCTGAGGGCTGAGGGATTTTTTACCCTAAAAACATAGTTTCCAGACCTTTCCGATACGATGAACAAAATGGCTACTTCACAATTTTGATTGTAAGTGTTAGGGGAAACGATGGGCATGAGGGGCATCTGACCTCCGATCACTTTCGAATAATAAAAAATGATCTAGTCCTCTCAATTTCCAATCGAATGAGCCCTTTTCGAAGACTCTATGACAAATATTTCTATAAGAACCTTATATGCCCCAAGGACATAATTTAGGACCCTTGTCCTAAGGGCTATGAGAGGAGGGTTGTCATCCTCAAAGACATAATTTCAAGACCTATCAACTACGTTGAACAAAACAGCCATATCAAAACGTTGATCGGAAATGTTTAAGGAAATGATGGGCAAGAGGCGGGGGTGATTCTCCTTACTATTACTTTTGAAAATTAAAAACTACAATAGCCCTTTCAATTTTTGATCCAATGACCTCTTTTTGAATTTTTTACGATAACCCTTTCTATAAAAACAATATGTGCCCCCAGGGCATAACTTACAATCTTAGCTCTGCGGGCTGTGGGGGGGGTGTCATACTGAAAATAATGCTGGCTGGACCCTTCGTCTACGTTCAAAAAATGGCTCTATCAAAAGGTTTATCGGAAGTCGCGGAGGAAATGAGGAGCCTGGGGGGAGGAGCATTCATCTTCCACTCGCTTTTGACTATTAATAGGGGCACTATCCCTCTCAATTCCGAATTGAAAGAGCCTTTCTGAAGTTTCTACGACACTGCTTTCTGTTAAAACCTTATATACCCCCAGGGCATAATCTACAACCCTTACCCTGAGGGCTGTGGGGGGGGGGGTTGTCATACTTAAAGACCTAACTTCTTTAACTCTAAAAAAAATAGTTATCTCACAATTTTGATTGGATGTGTTTGGGGAAATGGTGGGCGTCAGAGCGGGGTTAGTTGCCCTCCAATCACTTTCTACTATTAAAAAAGGGCACTAGCCCTTTTATTTCCAATCGAATGAGCCCTTTTTGAAGCTTCTACGACAACGCATTCTATAAAATCTTATGTACCCCGAGGGCATAGCTTACAACCCTTGCCCTGAGGGGTGTGGGGGGGGAGGGGTATCATCCTCAAAGTCCATATTTCCAAAACTTTCAACTATATTGAACAAAATGGATATCTCAAAATTTTAATTGTATATTTTGGGGCAATGGTGGGCGTGAGAGGGGGTTAGTTGCCCTCCAATCACTTTTGACTATTAAAAAGGGCACTAACCCTTGCAAGTTCCAATTGAATGAGCCCTTTTTGAAGTTTTTACGACAACACTTTCTATAAGAACCTTATATGCCCCAAGGGCATAAATTACAACCCTTGCCCTGAGGGCTGTGGGGGTTTCGACATGCTCAAAGACATAATTTCCATAAATTTCAACTACCTTGAACAAAATGGCTTTCTCAAAATTATGATTGGATGTGTTTGGTAAAATGGTGGGCGTGAGAGGGGGGTTAGCTGCCCTCCAATCACTTTCGACTATCAAAAACATCACTAGCCCTTTAAATTTCAAGTCAAATGAGGTCTTTTTGAAGTTTCTACGACAACTTAATTTTCATTTTCTATCTAATTATGCTTGAATAATGTTTGGGTTTTAAGCAGCTTTCAATATAAGTTTGAGTTTTCCTATTTTGTTAAGACTACTATATATCAGCTGTTTCTCTGCCGTCCAAAAGGGAATTGCTAGCTAATAATTGTAGTAACAGATGAATTTCCGCTAGGTAACGAAGAACTATTAGTCACAGACTGTTAATGATTTTCTTTAATGCCTACCTCACACACATGGGAAAAACTGACGGTTTTCGCAAAAACCATAGGTTTTTGTGAAGGCACGACAAGATTTTTGGCTTGACCTTTGTTCTAGAAAGAACAAAGGTCAAAATTTATGCAGATGGTATGTAATAGAGAGGGTTTTTTCTTTAGGTTTTCCAAAATCCGTGAGCGCGGACATCAGCACGGGGGGAAGGGGGGCCATGGCCCCGCCCCGCCTGTAAATTTGGGACTACAAAGTAATTATAAGGAAACCAAAGAAAAGAGAGCAGAATAGGGAAAAACCATGAAAAAAATGTTTGTTGTCCCATTGTTGGCTGCCTGCCAAAACGATTTTTACCCATAATAAGGAAAATATAAGTTTTGTGACTAAGTAACCCCTATAAATTTGTGACTAATTTGTGACTAAGTAACCCCTAACCAGTTTTCCACAAACATTTTTTTCTATATGATTTGGTTGGAGCAAAAAAAAAAAAAAAAAAAAAAAAAAAAAAAAAAAAAAAAAAGTCTTCATAGTAATGAATGGTAAGTAAATAACGATCCTTGTCAATAACGAAAGCATAAGAGTCTAACTATTGATAACATTCAGTCAAAGAAACAGCTTTTTATGGTGATCTTAAATATGTATTTGTTTATAAGTAATTAGTGCAGTTATTAGAACACAAGAAAGTTCGTATAAATATAGAAAACTCAAGGAAAACAACTTAATAAGGGCAATTTCGGTAAGAATATGCCGTCAACTTTTGCTTGCATTGCAATAGTACCCATGAGTGATATATGAAGCCAATATAATCAGAAATGTTTCCCCTGAACGGAATGTTAAGAATTTCTGTATTTTCCCCCTGAACGGATACGTTTTTTGTGTTTTTTATCATTTTTTTTTTGTTTCTAGGAGTGATTGTATTTATCAATTTTTCACTTTGAAAAAGATTTAATTTTTTAAAGTTATGAAGTATAAAAATGTGAAATATACTGGTTCTTGGCATTCAAAATTTAATTAAAAATGCTGAATTAAAATTTTTTATTTGATCTTAGCATTAAAACTTAAAACGAACAGAAATTATTAGGTATATGAGGGGGTTCCCCCTCCTCAACACCTCGCTCTTCAAGCTACAGTTTTTCGGCACTTTAAAAAAAGTTACTTATTGTTCTAATTAAACGACCCTTGTGTTTTAGGAATCGTTTTCAAAGAATTGGGACAAAGTTTAACTTGAACGCAAAGAGCAAGATGTTGAAGAGGGGGCAACCCCCCTCATATGTGTAATAATTTCTGTTCGTTTTAACGTTTAATATTGCTCCTTAGTTTCACTTGAAAAAACTTGTTTTTATTTTATTTTTGATCGTTTTTTAAATAATGCCAGGATACCTGGCCTCCATGGAAAAATCCCCCTCCGGATAGAAATATCGTCTGGACAAATCAATCCTGGCGAAAATTTACCCCGGAAAATTACCCTTAAGATCTCCACGCGTAAAATTGAATCGGCAAAGAGAAAGCAAGACATACACAGAAATTTCGTATATGAATTCTAGCCAATTCACACAGTATAAAATTTTGTCGGAAAATTTTACCGCCTGGAAACTATCCTCTCCATTCAAAATTCACCCAACAGAAAATTTGTCCTTCCCTACCCACTCGAAAAATGTATGCATACTTCCCAATAACAAATAAAAAAGGGGGATTTTTATAACTTTAAAGCGTTTCCCCAGGGACTGTAGGGGGTCTTTTTATCTGCTTGGGCTTTTCAACTATGCTGGATGAAAAAAGCTATCTCAAAATTTTGATCGGACGCTTTTGGAAAAAAGGACATCGGAGGGGGCCTAGTTGCCCAGCAATTTTTTGTCACTTAAAAAGGGCAAAAGAACTTTTCATTTCCATTAGAATGAACCCAATCCCGACGTCCTAGGCCTACTGGGTCGATACGATCACCCCTGGGGAAAAAAACAAAAACAAAAAGCAAATAAAAACGCATCCGTGATTTTTCTTCTGGTAAAAATTAAAAAATTCTACATTTTTGCACATATGAGCTTGAAACTTCTATAGTAGAGTTCTTTAATACGCTGAATCTAATGGTGTGATTTTCACTAAAATTATATTACTTCAACGGGGTCTTTCCACCTTATTCCGAAAATCAGAAAAAAAATTTCAAGCTCGTAGCTTTTGATGGGTAGGACCAAACTTAATGAAACTAATATATTTGGAATCAGCATAATAAGCCAATTCTTTCGAAATATCTATTGGTATAAAAATCTGTTTTTTAGAGTTTTGGTTACTATTGAGCCAGGTCGCTGTAAGTAAGTTAAAGTTCATTTCCACGAACTGTTCGATTACCCATCAAAATCCGAACAGTATTACCAAAAGTATTGTATTCATAAATCTTACTTTCATAAAATGTAATTAAACATATAGAAAAGGTTTCTAAACTAAAGTAAGGAGCAAGTTTCAAATCTGTTCCTTGCTTTCAGTTGAAAAGCTAATTTTTTATTTAATTTCTGATTGTTTTCCAAATCATACCTAGGGCTTACCTACTTAGAACTTAGTTCCTCCTGAGCCATTGGTGGCGCATAGTTCGTCGACGAAGCCTCTCCACTCGTCCCGAAGCAATGCTGCAGCGGTGACATCGTCAGGTATTAACGAGGTCTCAGCCGTCCTCAGATCTCGATCAAAAGTTCGCCGCAAAGTGTTCTTTGGACGACCTCGTCTTCTTCTGCCGCCTGGTTTCCAGTCGAACGCTCTGCGAGGAAGGCGGCCTTCTTCCATGCGGAGTATATTGCCTAAATATGACCATCTCTTCTTCCTCAGAACAGCAGTAATGAGAGGCTGTCCCATTCTATTCCGGATTTCAAAGTTACTTATTCTCTGTTGCCAACTTATATTTAAAATTCTCCTCAGGCATATATATTCAAAAGTAAGAATTCTCTTTTCGACCTGTTCATTAATTTACCAGCACTCACTGGCGTAGAGGAATACGGAAAGCACACTGCTACAGAAAAGGCGTAGCTTCAGTTGCAAAGAGTATTTCCTGCTTCTCAAATTGGACATAGGTCTATTAAAAGCTCCGGTTGACAGACCAATTCTACGCTTAATCTCGGTCATTATTTCACCATCGCATCTAATCCAGATACCCAGGTATTTGAAGTCCTTCACCTGTTCTAGTCTTGTATTCTTGTGATGCAGAACAAAAGGTGAGCTTGTGATGGATATGGTCTTTGATTTGTCAACATTTATGCTTAGCCTGACAGTTTTCTGAATTTTCTGTAATTACGTCAAGTAGCTGCTGCAACCTCTATTTTTTTTTTCTTTTTTTTTTTTCTTTCTTTTTTTTTAACCCACCTCCTCTCCTCTCAGTGACGACAAATTTTAAATTCAAAATACATCTAATTTTAACTTTAGACGTCACCTACTCTTTTTTTTATTAAATAGTAGCCGAACTGGACACACTTCAAGTCACCATATACTACCAAAAACCTCTATTTAGCGGTTTAAAAACCGATGCAACCTCTATTTAGAATCTTCTAGCAAGACTAAGTCATCTGCGAAATCTAAATCACAGAGTTGCTTGCTGCTTACTTTTACGCCATATCCAGAGTTTCGTCTTAATATGATAACCATTATAATTAAAAAAAGAAATGGGGAAAGTACGCATCCCTGACGCTCACCAGACATTATCTTGAAAAATCTGATTGTGCCATTCTTGGTCTTAACACAGAACTTGATCTTTTCGTATAGGGATATAATACCCAGGCCTAACCTAAATATAATTTGAGGTACCAGTCCCTTAAATCCGTGGTCAATTGCTTTTAAAATATGTAAATCAATAATTGTAAGGTGATTAGTACCGTTCTACGTTTCAATTTGCAATTTGAACTTCAGATAAAATTTGAATATACCTAAAAAATTGGCGATGAATAGTAATTTTGGTGAAAAGTCCTTGTCAATATTACTACTAAAGAATTTTGGTTGGATGAAAAGGGGGATTATTGTTTTCTATGGATGGAAATTCTATGAGACTTTGGATATTTTACATAACTGAAGCCATCACAACCTCTACAATAGGATTTTCTTATCGACAAATACATTGCATTTTTTTTTAAATACATTGAAGTACTTCAGATAAATAGAAAAAGAAAAATATTACCATTGAAAATTGCTGAAAACTAAGTTTCTAGCAGTATTTTTACTCCAAAAAATTTTTATGGCAGGGCTGACAATGACCTGCCCTGCTTTTTCCACCTCTGTGCTGGTAGATATGGGAATATAACATGTTAGCTGTATAGAGAAACATTTTAATTAATTCCTACTCCCCCATACCTCTTTTAACATTTATCTGAAGACTCACAAAGAGTAAGCAGTTTGTCCATTAAAATGTACTTTAGTAGGAATCTAACCTATCCGCACATAAACAATGACTCACACCCCCTCATTATTGCTGATACACAATTATAGATCACCAAACGTAGCATAATTTCATACAAAGAAAGTGAATCAACTTGGTTGAACCACCGAGTGGCATTACTTCTTTTGCAACTGGGACGCCTAAAATATAGTTATTGATACTTATAAATTAATTAGCTTCTCAGGATTTTAAATTGATTGCAATCCCGTCCTCTTCGGGGTAAAGTCGTAGTTTGGTGCCCTAAGCCCCCTAAACTGTCACCAAAGCACCACTACTACTTCAGCTTCTGCCTCCCCCCCCCTGAAAAGTTTTCTGCCGGTGCCCTTTTGCGTGGGAATTCCACATAATAAATCAAATCAAATTGTTGTTGGTGACAATTGCAATAAAATTTGAAGTATAATATTCTAAAACATCTTTTGCGCTATAAGCATCGACAGAGAATCTATAAGATAAGAAGTATTAATCCCCCCCCCCCCCCCCCAAAAATAAATAAACACCAATAAAGCATAACGTGCCTCTTTTCTCTATATACAATATTCCTAAATCGAAAAGGTGATCTGCATGCCCTTATTCATTCCACAAATCAAAAATCAGATTTCACAGGAACAATTAAAAAAAATAGGCAAAAAAAATCATACAATTCATAACTGTTAATAATCCTTCCAGCTAGAAAATTTTTATTTCGATTTCCTGCCAAAATCTTCAGATATAGGTTAGCCAGGTGAGTCATCCCGATTTATTTCCATGTTTATATGCATTTAGTTTTCACCCAACAAGTATGTCTCTGAGAATCGTTTTTAATAAACATTTCTGTTGCCAAGAACTGACGGATAATTTTCGGGTAACAATGTTAGGTGGCATTGAGCAGCAGAAAAAGCCTATAATGTATTAAATGTAGCAAATGTATTAATGTATACATTAAATGTACTAAACATAGTTTAAAAAACAAAATCTTGAAAGGTTTATCAACGACACATTACCTGGTCAGTCTCCTCGAAACTGTGTATAAACTACTTGACGAGCCAGATACCTGGCTCAATCTCTTTTTAGTTGACCTCCAAAAGGTTTTTGATCGTGTTAGTCATGACGTTTCAGTAGAGTCATGTTGTTAAGTACAAAAATGTTTATTCTGATTTACTCTCTATTTCTTGCAGAGTTCCCCAGGGTACGCTTTTAGGTCCTTTTTTGGTAATGATTATCGATCTTGCTAATGAATCAGCCAATCGATTGAAGTCTAAAGATGATATGTCACTGCTCGAAAAATGCAGAAGAAATATTAAGACCAGTGAGACCTAATATTATGACCATTAGTTTTCTTAAACCGAAGCCATTGTTTACAATGTGTCCAAAGCCATTGTGTCCAATACCTAATGAAATAATCATCGGCAGCGCAATTGCGCTGCCTAAGTAAAGAACGATGTTGGCACAATGCATTATTTATTATTTTTTTTTCCTTTAAACCAGGGCACTTCGTATCGAAGGTGTTGTCGTAGAAAGTTCCAAAAGAGTTCATTCGAGTGGAAATTTGAATGGCTTGTGCCCTTTTCAATAGTCGAAAGTGATTGGAGGGCAACTAACCCCCCTCTCACGCCCATCTTTTCCCGAAACACATCCAATCAAAATTTTGAAATAGCCACTAGTAGTAAGCGCCCAATTACCACTGCCCGTAATTGCGTAATATGCCTTATCAGGGCCATTTGCCTATTACAATGAACTCTACATGGCTTGGCAGACATGTTTTCTATTATGACATCGATTTTTGGAGGTCAAACAGAGAGAGTGGCGGTCACACTAACTTGATTAGTAGTTGGATTCGCATATAAGGAGTAATTTTCATTGTATTTCATATTAGTAAGAGAATTGAATTCAGAGAGAGAGAATAGTTTATTTGAGAGGATATTAGTGGAGAAAAAATGAGTGGTGCATTTACACTATTGGAGATTAATGATGGAACTAACAGCAGCAGCAGCAATGATTTAAGAGTACCTAATATAGCTGTGGAAATAACCGCTGGCTGTAGACTGTGTCTTGAATGGGACATTATGTATGCGAGATACGTGATATCATTAAGCAAGTTTAAGGAGGAGGAGCAACTATGTTTTGCTGGAAAAGTGAATATTCTCCATATCAATAAACTTTGGTCAGCATTAGATGTCTTATCGAAATATATTGATGAGAACAAAATGCATCACTGAATATTATTATTGTAATTATGTTCAGTAAAAATGTTTCTAAATCAATGATATTTTTTCTTTCTATAGTAGACTAGCGTATATTTTCTAGAGTACAAAAAGAAATTCTGATTAGTCTGAAGTTGGTTGTGAGAGAGTTAGGACTCTAGAAAAAATGGCTAGATTCGAGAAAGAACGAATCATGAGGAATCTAGTTCTTATGGAAAAACGTTTGATTCTAGATGATGATTTTCTAGAGTTGTCTATTCAAAGGAAGATATTTTCTCGGGGAATGCTTGTTGATATAATGAAAACTGATTCTCCATCATTTGACTGTTGTATGAAGCTTCTACATCGTGGTCCAAATGCATTTACACAATTTATTGATATATTGATCACGACACGGCAAAATGATATTGTGGATATGCTTTTAAACATTAGTTTTAAAATTTAGGACTTTTTCATGAGAAAGTTGGTGCTCAAGGATGATTTACTCCTATCTTTCTCTTTATCTCAGACATTTTTTGTTTTTGCTAGCTCAGTTTCATTGTGGTAGTGAGAGTGTCAACACATGACAAAATGTTCCATACATGTCCGTTATGTATGTACTCACTGGGCAGCTGTTCATCATCATGTGAGAATTGCACAATGATTGAGGAGTATGATGAAAATTGTAGATTATGCAACCCATGTAATTTGCATAGAGGATATGCTGTACAAATTAAAGGTTGTAATTCCCGTCTTGAAGAGGTGTGTGACTCTCATCCTAGAGGTCACCTATGCTCCAATTGTCATTATGATAAATGTAACCAGTGGGAGAGTACATATCCCGGTATGATTGGAAAGAATCCTAACCGTGATTTTTGTTTACTGCTACGAGATTGGTATCGTCGTGGTTTTAGATTGTTCTGGGAGGAGGAACCGGGTCAACGTTTCAACTGTTGGAACAACAAAAGAATATGGTTTCTACGTCATCGTTGTGAAGACACTGGGTGTTATGATTATAAGCCCACTGATTTTTATTTGTCAGTGACGGAATGTGATTTGACACTTGAGGACACTGTTGGTGAAAGTGGTTCAAATAAGCAAATTGAAACATGTGAATTCTATAGAATGAATGAGAATAGTATCATTGACTGTACAAAGAGATATGACAAGAGTGAAGTCACACTCTACTGTAGAAAATGTGACCCTGAAATTGCAGTACATCAGTATCAGTACACTGTGAATTCAGATAATCTACCTGCACTAGTTGTTGTCGACAAATACCTAGTAGTGGATGAAATCTAAAGAGTAGAAAAGTCGTTTTATCATGTATATAAATTTTTTTTTTTTATTAATAAACAATTTCGCATACATCTTTTGAACATTTTATTCTTAGGGCACTAAAATGAATATTAAATACACTTGTAAGTATATTCTCCACTAGAAAGTCATTCAATCGAGGTAAGTCAACGAAGATGTCGAGAATCTGCTTGAAGGTGTAGCCACGACATCTGAACATGAAAAAGAGTAGTGCATGGAAGCCGCATGTCATAGTCGTTAAATCCTGTACTCGTCGTTGATTTTGAATAATGGTTTTCCCCCTGCTTTCAATAAAGTTGCTGATGTATGGAGCGTAGAATTTGTACGATAGGCCAAGAGGATCAAAAAATTCAATATTCTTCGCTGTTTGAAAGATGCATAGCCAATGACCGGTCTTCAAAGTCGATGGACTGCTATTAACAATGATTAGGGTATTGTTAACACTTGGAATTTTTTCAATGAGGTCCGAAGGTATGCAATAGGACTTGTACTGGGACATGTATGGATCTATACTAAATACGTTGATTATTTCGTTTGTATTCATGGTGCTAAGTCTAGTAGGGCAATGCCGTCGGCACTGATTTCCCAATAGGGTTCAAATTAACTCAATGATATTAGCGTGATACTATCAGTCCGAGCATCTGTAGATATACACTCTAAACGTACATTCCATGTTCGTACTCTGCTCATATCCAGTGTGCCAGACAAGTCCAAAACAATAACCCCATGATTTTTTGAAAACATTGAATCAGTTATTCCATTTTCAATTAGTTGAGAGTCAGGATCTAGGAACTGCATTGTCAACTCGTACAAAGTTCTATAGGAATTTTTGTCAAATGATAGAGTGTACAGTGGAATACCATTCACTTTGCAAACAAGGCTAGATAGACCGAAAAAATTAAAATCATGGGGTGATTCAGTCCAGAATCCAACGGCACTGCCACTCTTCACAAAGGCCAAAGCCAATTTTGATGTGATTTTTCCATTGATAAATGATGAATCGCTATAGCTAATAGAGACAATGGCAATGTGACGTTGATTGTACATAGTGTAGGGGGCAAGAAGTTTAATATTGCTGCCAGTGGTTCTCAGTTTTTCTACTGCCAATGCAACCGAGCTCCTAACCTGGTGTTTTGGACGTGGAGACTTGTAGGTATGATAATGTAATGAAATTTGAATCGGGTGCTGCAGAAAGTGTTTTTCTCGAAATGAAATTTGAAGGGACCAGCTGTAACCTTATGTCAATCTTGACATTGGGGGGTAGCCATTGGGATATATTCAATATCTCATGATTTAATTTTCCAACCAGATGATAGTCTTGGGTCACTGCAGTAGTCAAGTCACCGTCAGTATCAACACCTGATCTATATCCATAGCCCAATTGATTGTCCTCTCAACTCCTTGTATGCCTTTGGTGTCATCATCCTAAATTGTATGTAACTTGCATAGTTTGATAAATTATTGCTAGTGCTCACCAATGTTCCATTAATAAATACATTAATTTGTATGAATAGGTTGTGTAGGATACAGTTATCGTAGGAGAGACCATCGCCGGCATTTGGAGTTGTATTATCTGACTTTTTCGTCCTCACAACATTTAAGTAATTAAATGTTGATGACATAGCAATGAAGTAGTCTTCATTGGAAAAGATTTGAAAGTGTATATTTTCCGAGAGGGGTTGTTGGGGGTGAAATTGTTCATAGTAGCCATACTTGACACTGACATCAACATTTTCAGCATTGAATAGATTCAATGAGGAACTTATTCATGGATAAGATTCCTTGTGGGGGAGATAAGTCATCTTAAGAGAAGAAATCCATCTTTGATCTAACAATCTTTTTCTTTTTCTTCTTCTTCTGCTTATTGGTCTTCGTTGTTTTATTTCTCAAAGTCCTTGTTGATGTCCTATGCTTCCTGCCTGGGTGGACTGATGAGTGAATGACGTGAACGCATCCTTTTCAATCCCTCCCCATTTTGTCGAGATTTTAGATGCTCACCAACGGCTCTTGCTGAAGATCTAATATTTTCCTTAACACTCTCCTTGAAATTCTTGCCCGACCACCAGTCCTGTAGTGTGGAGGCAGCAAAATTTGATGCAGCAGGTACAAGATATTTTCTGGCAAGGGGTAGTGCAGAACGAAATAGCCTAGCAAATCAGCTACCAATAACATAGCCAGACATTTAGTACGAGCCTTGTGGTAGTCCAATCCATTGTCTATTTGACGTGGACTCAAAGCACCAACGTAGCAATCGATATCGGGACAGACAAATGGAATTCTCCTATTGTTCATTTTAGGTGATTGTGCTGTCGTTGACAATGGATTAAAAATGTCATGTAATCACTGCTGAGCCTTTTGAAATTGCTAGAGGATCACCTAGTTCAGTTCTTAGTGCTAACTTGCAGAGTTCCAGAAACGAAGTTTTTAAGGGAATATACTGAAGATTCTTTATATTGTAGTGGTGAATATGTTCTTGATTGGTTTTTCGTTCAAGAGCTCGTAAGAGGGGGACATTTGAATTACCGACTCTCGATGTTTCCACAAATGAAGCGTAGAGATATATACAAGTGTTTGAGGAGAAGGCTGGTGGATACTCGGCAAAAATAAAATTAGTGTTTCCGGCAATTTTACCATTGATTATATTGAGCTTAAAGCCAAGAACATCCTTTAGGTTATCATTGAGAATAACCGTTTCACTGGCAATAGGAGAACTAATGTAGATCTTGCCCTCCTCCTTTGAATAGTTGAAATGAAAAGTTCCCTTTTTACGAGCGGAAATTATTTTATTAATAGAACGACATAAATCATTCATACAGGTGAGTTCCTCGTAGGGTAATTCAACATATGGATAATCCATCCAATTGATTTTTCGAATTTGTTCTTGATCACCTGAAGGTGGTGGTGGTGGTGGCCAATTATAGGGCCTAATTTTTATATGATATTTACGATCCTTTCTCAGGATGTCATAAGTATTTTTTAGGATAAAGTTGACAAGAGCCACTTCATACGAATCATCCAATTTGAGAATGGGGAAGATTTTTGTCCAAAAATCATTTGTTGTGTTCAATTCGCGTGTGAAAAGTTCGGAAAAATTGGACAGTAAAGTTGCGCATAAAACATGAGACTTTTTCAATGTCTCTATAAACAATCAAAGACTAAAAATCGGAATTGTATACTAGCCACCAAACAAGTAACTGTTTCTTACCCCTGCGAGTACGAGTCTTTAATATCTTTTCAATATGATAGATTTCACTGGCATTTTTAACTTTTTGTAGTTCATAGTCATAAAAGCCGCCGAGAATCTCTTCATCTTTGGTATCACGCAGGCGATAAGTTATGGGTTTTGTGTCTAGTATTTTTGACAACTTAAAAAGTTTTGTGGAACACACGTAATTCCCCTTTTAAAAAATATTAGTTTATCTATTAATTCGAAAAGCATCACCAACAGTTAGTTTATTTTGCATCTTCTTCGTGACATCCGACGATTCATCTAACCGCGATTAAGGAAAGATGTCTATTGCGTCATGATCAGAATGATAAACTTCCGTTGGCGTAGAGTTGGACAATGATCGATGAGGTCGTTGATTATAAATCAACATGATTTTATCAAGATCATGAATAAAAGCCGATGTATTTTTCAATGTACAATACCTTGAAATTAAAAGTCGAATAGTTCTTATCAATCGTTCGGCTAATACAGCCCTTATAGGACTATGAGCCTGATGGAGCAGTGTACTACATTTCTCGAGTACTTTTGCAACATAGGGATTAACAAAGTCACTACGATGATTTGTTTGAATTTTTTATACGAATCCTATTCGAGAATACTTTCAATAACCTGAGCAACTTCAACGCCTCTCTTTGATCGCAATGGAATTGCATATGCATAGCGACTATAAACACTGATTGCAAGTAGGATGTACTTGTACGGTGTATTGTGGCGTCTTTAAAGCTCATTTAGAGTCAGGAGATCTGCTTGCATTATATGCAGTAGGTAAAAGGCTTTAGTTTTTCGATATTGATTGGCATGAAGTCTATGATTTCTATGCAGAGTGTAACTTGGTTCATTCTGTAGATAGTCTTGTACACTTTTAGAGTCACTGGTGTGAACACCCGTGACTTTGGAAAGAGCGGTGGGGAAACTTACACTCCCCGCTTCACCAATATTTTCATAAACACATTTCAGAATTTCAACCACTTTAAAGTTAGGCACGTTGCATAACGTCTGCTACCCTTTTGTATACTGGCTGTTGGTGGTGGTGGTGATGGTGACGTTGACTTGATACGTCTTCGCTTTTGTCTAGCTATCAGTGGTGTGCTAGTATTTTCCAAAATTGATTTAAAATCTTCTTCTTCTTCAACTTCATATTTTAATGGTCTCAATGTTTTTGTTGATGATGATAATGATGATGATGCATGTTCATTTAATTTTTTTAGAATTTGTCTATTGCTAATAAGACTTTTGGGGAAGTTTAATGTATTTAGAAATTTGTATAGATGAGTGTCTAAGGATAATAGTCCTTTACGATTTGTAACAATGTCATAGATTAAATCAAGTAGATTATAGCTCTTGCCCTGAATTATAATCCCTTTCCCATTGCTCTCAACTTGAATGTGATCTTGACCACTTTCCAAGAGATAGGCTAGGAGTCGTTTACTTTGTTGACGATATGAGTTGGGCATTATATTTACAAATTTAAATAAAAATTAATACAAGTACTACTTCTTTAATTGTGTTCCAGCAGCAGCAGCGGACTCTTGAGGAGATGATTCTTTTTTAGGGTCACCACCACCACCAGCGGCAGTGGGCTTCGACCGATAGGGCTTGTGTTTGTCCACTCGGCGAAGTACATCTTGAAGTAAAAGCAGTTTTTTATCATCCTCAATATTTTCATTGTCAAGGACTTTACTCAGATTGTTCTCAAAGTGTTCGACGGGTGAGAGAGCGAGTTCTTTTGGAGTCCATTTATAGGGTTTTGCCATTCTCTCTCTCTCTTTAGAGAAAACTGTTTACAAGTCCTGCAATTATTGGCAGTAAAAGTGTGAAAAAGCTACCGCCCGCCTGAAGAAGTCGTTTCCTTTTAAAATTCTTTCCTTTCTTTTTAGAGGCCAATGTACGTACAATGGACCGATGTTGCTTTGCCTGTTGCTTAACTACTTCTGGCACTTGAATCTTACCCTCGATCAAATTTAAACAAAGTTCGGATATAAGATTATGGAAATCATTGTCAATACTGTGTTTAAGTATGGCTTTCCTATGCGGAGGTTTTGAACTGCTTAGAAGTTAAAACAAATGTCTATTTTCATGTAGTTTCTTCAGTGTCATGATAGCAACTAATAGGTCTTTTTAGTGTTCACGGGGAGATATACTGTAATTTCATTGTCAAAAATATCTGTGACTCGGGTGTAGCAGATCCTCGGGTGTATTTTGATTAAGATCCAATAGGATGTAGCCGTAGGGTTTATTTGTTGACTGATTGTATGCTGAGAGCAGAAATTTGGGGGCTCCCGGATAGATTTGTTTATTGAGAGTTATTAGCGAGCTAGAATCACGAACAACAACTGAGGTTATGTGCGCGCACATAACCTCATCTAAATTAACCTTAAAAAATGAAACTATCTTTTTTTATCATGAACTGTTTAGCCTGTAGACACATTCCTGAAAGTTTCATTTTCCTAACCTAACCCCTTTCCAAGATAGCCCCAAAATTTAAAATGTTGTAAGTAAAAGTGTATGATATTATTTCACAAGTGTGTTTGTGCATTAGTCCAATAAATGTTATATTTTTTTATAAATAAATAAACAGAAAAAAAGTGTATTTATTTAAGTGTTTTTTTTTCTAGTGGTTATGTAAATGTTGTATTTTTTTTTATTATAAATAAATAAAAAAAAAAAGTGTATTTTTTTTTATTCATGTTTAATGTGCCTTTTTCAATGTAGTATTTTTTAAAAAGTATTGTCACCTTTTTTATGTATATAATAAAAGAAAATATTACTCTTTATTCTTCTTCTTCTTCTCATTATTATTATTCTTGAACGGAGTAGTAATACGGAAATTATTTAGTCATTAGACAGCCATAGTCTACAGTTAGTTGTCCAGGTGAACTGTTGAAGGGAACATTTATCAATTTAAAACACCATTTATATCGTTTCTGTGTGGTCCATCAGTGTCGGTCAAAACGACGCTCCTAACTAACATTATTAAAAATTGCGAAATAGTGTTTGTGGTAAAGCCAAAAAAATCTACTATTGTTACAGTATTTGGCAGGAGTCATATGATAAAATAAAAGCAATTGCTGCCACCACCATGGGGTTGGTGCAGATACAATTCATACAGGGACTTGATGTTTTCAGCATTATTGAACAAAACTCTTGGTTGATCATTGACGATCTGGCTGAATCTATTGAACAATGGTCCCAGGAAATGCTACAACTGTTCACTGTTCGCTCTCATCATGAACAGATTTCTATTAATCTGGTTCTATACAATCTCTTTCATCAGAGCAAGTGTATGCGAACACTTGCATTGAACTGCACCTACTATATCATCTACAGAGTTGTTCGTGATTCTAGCTCTCTAATAACTCTCAATAAACATATCTATCCGGGAGCCCCCATATTTCTGCTCTCAGCATACAATCAGTCAACTAATAAACCCTACGGCGACATCATATTTGATCTTAATCAAAAGACAGCCGAGTATCTGCGTGTAGTCACATATATTTTTGATAGTGAAATTACAGTATATCTCCCCGTGAACACTAAAAAGACCTATTAGTTGCTATCATGACACTTAAGAAACTACATGAAAATAGACGTTTGTTGTCAGTTCTAAGCACTTCAAAACCTCCGCACAGGAAATCAAAGCCCACACCTGTTGTGCAAAATGATTTCCTTAATATAATATCCGATCTGTTTTGATTTTTTACTGTGGTAATTGTTAAACTGACAGAAGTATTTAGTAACTAGGCACAGAAAATTCGTACCATTTTACGTACATTTACATATAAAAATAAAGGAAAGAATTTTAAAAGGAGACGACTTCTTCAGGCGGGCGGTAGCTTTTTCACACTTTTACTGCCAATAATTGCAGAACTTGTAAACAGTTTTCTCTAGAAAGAGAGAGAGAATGGCAAAACCCTATAAATTGACTCCAATAGAACTCGCTCCCTCACCCGTGGAACTCTTTTAGAACAAGCTGAGTAAATTCATTGACAATGAGAATATTGAGGATGATAAAAAACTGCTTTTACTTCAAGATGCACTTCGCCGAGTGGACAAACACAAGCCCTATCGGTCGAAGCCCACTGCCGCTGGTGGTGGTGGTGACCCTAAAAAAGAATCATCTCCTCAAGAATCCGCTGCTGCTGCTGGAACACAATTGAATAAGGAGGATCTGGATTCATTTGTATTGAAAATTGGAAATCTAATGCCCCACTCATATCGTCAACAATGTAAACGACTCCTAACCTATCTCTTGGAAAGTGTTCAAGATCACATTCAAGTTGAGAGCAATGGGACAGGGATTATAATTCAGGGCAAGAGCTATAATCTACTTGATTTAATCTATGATATGGTTACAAATCGTAAAGGACTATTATCATTTGACGCTCATCTATACAACTTTCTAAATACATTAAACTTCCCCAAAAGTCTTATTGGCAATAGACAAATTCTAAAAAATTAAATGAACATGCATCATCAACATCATCATCATCAACATTGACACCATTAAAAATGAACTTGAAGAAGAAGAAGAATTTAAATCAATTTTGGAAAATACTAGCACACCGCTGATAGCTAGACAAAAGCGAAGACGTATCAAGTCAACGTCACCATCACCACCACCACCAACAATTAGTATACCAAAGGGTAGAAAACGTTACACAACGTGTTTAAGTTTAAAGTAGTTGAAATTCTGAAAGGTTTTTATGAAAATATTGGTGAGGTGGTGAGTTTAAGCCTCCCCCCTACTCTTTCCAAAGTCACGGGTGTTCACACTAAAACTGGACAAGAATACCAACAAAATGAATCAAGTTGCACTCTGCATAGAAATCAGAGATTTTATGCCAATCAATCTCGAAAAACAAAAGCATGTTACCCTGTGCATATAATGAAAGCAGATCTCCTGACTCTAGATGAGCTTTAAAGACGCCACAATACACCATACAAGTACATTCTACCTGCAATCAGTGTTTTTAGTCGCTATGCATATGCAATTCCATGGCGATCAAAGAGAGGTGTTGAAGTTGCTCAGGCCATTGAAAGTATTCTCGAACAGGATTCGTATAAAAAAATTCAAACGGATCGCCGTAGTGAATTTGTTAATCCCTATTTTGCAAAACTACTAGAGAAATATAGTACACTGCTCTATCATACTCATAGTCCAATAAAGGCTGTATTGGCCGAACGATTGATAAGAACTATTCGACTTTTAATTTCAAGATATTGTACATTAAAAAATACATCGGCTTTTATTCATGATCTTGATAAAATCATGTTGATTTATAATCAACGACGTCATCGATCGTTGTCCAACTCTACGCCAACGGAAGTTCATCATTCTGATCATGATACAATTGACACCTTTCTTCAACAGTATTCCAATGAATCGTCGGCTATCAAGAAGAAGAAAAATAAATTCAATGTTGGTGATACCGTTCGAATTAATAGAACAACTAGTGTTTTTGAAAAGGGGAATTACTTATTGTCCACCGAACTTTTTAAAGTGGAAAAAATCCTAGACCCACAACCCGGAACTTATCATCTGCGCGATACCAAGGATGAGGAGATTCTCGGCGGGTTTTATGACTATGAACTACAAAAAGTTAAAAATGCTAGTGAAATCTATCGAATTGAAAAGATATTAAAGACACGTACTCGCAGGGGTAAGAAACAGTTACTTGTTTGATGGCTAGGATACAATTCTAATTTTGATTCTTGGATCGGTGTTGAAGATACAGACAATGCCCCATGATTTCTATGTAACATTCATGTCCAATGTTTCCGATCCTCTCTACAGTGACTTGAATACGACAAGTGATTTTTGGACAAAACTCTCCCCTGCCATAAAATTTGACGGTGCATATGAAGTGGCTCTTGTCGACTGTATTCTCAAAAATACCTATGACATCCTGAGAAAGGATCGTAAATATGATATAAAAATTAGACCCTATAATTGGCCACCACCACCACCACCTTCAGGTGATCAAGAACAAATTCGAAAAATCAATTGGATGGATTATCCATATGTTGAATTACCCTACGAGGAACTCACCTGTATGAATGATTTGTGTCGTTCTATTAATAAAAGAATTTCCGCTCGTAAAAAGGGAACTTTTCATTTCAACTATTCAAAGGAGGAGGGCAAGATCTACATTAGTTTACCTATTGCCAGCGAAACGGTTATTCTCAATGACAACCTAAAGGATGTTCTTGGCTTTAAGCTCAATATAATCAATGGTAAAAGTGCCTGAAACACTAATTTCATTTTTGCTGACTACCCACCTGCCTTCTCCACAGACCCTTTTACATATCTCTATGCCTCATTTGTTGAAACATCGAGAGTCGGTAATTCAAATGTCCCCCTCTTACGAATTCTTGAACGAAAAACCAAGCAAGAGCATATTCATCACTACAATATAAATCATCTTCAGTATATTCCCGTAAACACTTCCTATTTGGAACTCTGTCAGTTAACACTAAGAACTGAATTAGGTGATCCTCTAGCAATTTCAAAAGGCTTAGCAGTGATTACATGTCATTTTCGACCCATTGTCAACGACAGCACAATCACCTAAAATGAACAATAGAAGAATTCCATTTGTCTGTCCTGATATTGATTGTTATGTTGGTGCTTGGAGTCCACGTCAAATAGGCAATGGATTGGACTACTACAACCGTCGTACTACAATATCTGGCTTCGGTCTTGGTAGTTGGTTTGCTAGGCTATATCGTTCTGCACTACCCCTTGCTAGAAAATATCTTGTACCTGCTACGTCAAATTTTGCTGCCTCCACACTACAGGACTGGGGGTCGGGCAAGAATTTCAAGGAGAGTGTTAAGGAAAATATTAGATCTTCAGCAAGAGCCGTTGGTGAGCAACTAAAATCTCGACAAAATGGGGAGGGATTGAAAAGGATGCGTTCACGTCATTCACTCATCAGTCTCCAACCAGGCAGGAAGCAAAGGACATCAAAAAGGACTTTGAGGAATAAAACAAGGAAGACCAATAAGCAGCAGAAGAATAAAAAGAAAAAGATTGTTAGATCAAAGAAGGATTTCTTCTCTTAAGATGACTTATCTCCCACACAATGAATCATACCCATCAATTAGTTCCTAATTGAATCTATTCAATGATGAAAATGTTGATGTCATTGTCAAGTATGGTTACTATGAACAGTTTCATCCCAAACAACCCCTCTCGAAAAATATACACTTTGAAATATTTTCCAATGAAGACTTTTTCATTGATATGTCATCAACATTTAATTACTTAAATGTTGCGAGGAATAAAAGGTCAGATAATACCACTCCAAATGCTGGCGATGGTCTCTCCTACGAGAACTGTATTCTACACAACCTATTCAAACAAATTAATGTATTCATTAATGGAACATTGGTGAGCACTAGCAATAATTTATCAAACTATGCAAGTTACATACAATTTATTAGCAATATATTATTTGATTTATTAAAGCTATAAAAGTAATTATTATTACTATATAAGATTTATTACTTTACTGATATATGGAAAATAAATCTATCTATCTATCTAAAAAAAAAAAAAAAAAAAGAAATTTACATTTTTTTCATTTTTTTCTTCAGACAAAGAAAGACTTCAAGCCTTCAAAAAAAAGAAAAAGAAGAAAATCAGATTTTCATTCAACTAGTAAGGTAATCACCAGAAACCTAGACTACACGTATCTTCACAAAAAAAATATATAGGAAAAAGATATTAGGCGAATCCAGGCACACTAGCACGGAGGGTGAGGCCTTAGGGGCCACATTCTCTTCAAATCCTGAGACTTTTACGATTTTTTCATTTCTCAAATTACTCTTCTATTTTTGAGACTCTATTAAAATTGTGCATCTCCTCACACCCGAAACCAAACCCCATTTACGTGCCTTAACCAACTGATGGCGGTGCTGAATCTGTTTGGGTGTGCTACAAATATCACAAAGCCAATAGAAATAAAGAAATGACATTTTTGAGTTATCACAGCAAATGTATAATTGACGAATGTTTTTTAATTGAGAAGTTAAAGAGGATTACGTTTAACACAAGGTATTTTAATCTAGGGAAAGAGAAACCCAAAAATATCAAATGCTCCCCACAGGTAGGGATATAAATTCCCTGTGAGCTGGTGTTCCCTCCCCTCGAAAAAAATAAGGGTGCTTTCCCATTATATGGGCATTTCCAAGGAAACCAGTCATGAAAAACCCGTTTTTGACGGGTTAATTCAAGACACCGCTATACAGTAATGCAATGCTTAGCGTGGTTTTCAATGCGTTTACGATATTTAAACTGTTGTTTTCTGGGGGTTTAGGGGGAGAAAAAGGTACCTAGGTTAGGTTAGGTTATGTATTTAATATATGCGATGCTCCCCCCCCCCCTCTAATGTGCAAATATATTGCCCAAATTTGTTTAAAAACTATTATATATTCATCCTATTTTATTTTATTTCATTAGCATCAACCAGACTTGACTTTTTAGAATTGCCCGTATAACGGGAAAGTACCAAAATAAGGTTTTTATGGTTTCATATAATTTATCAAACTTTTCAATTAGTCAACATACTGCAGTCTTGAATTTATATCCCCCCCCCCAAAAAAAAAAATGGGTAGTGAGGTGGTGTAAGCCAACTCACTACCCAAAGTCATGAGATTTATACGATTTGCTACAATTCTTGAGCAATCCGGTGAATCGTCTATCATCTGCCCTTTCCTAAGTTGGCCCCCTTATTGAAACACAGAACCCCACATACGTGCCTTGACAAGCCGATCAAACGTACATAGTTTTCGTTGATGGGCTCTACGTCTTCCATCAACAAAAGAAAAATTCAAATTATGGGCCGTCTTTTGAATTATCGCAGTTGTTTTAAGAATCGCGAAATGTTTTTTATTGACGAGACAATAATAGCAGGCATAACACTAGAAAATCTTATTTTCAAAACAGAGAGAACTTGAAAAATCCAGTAACTCCCCAGGTTCAACCGCCCGCACACAGGTTGGGAGTGAATGGACTGGTATTCAATCCACCGAGATTTTTACGAATGTTCCTGTAAATTCCACCGAAGGACTTGGGAATTTTACATATTTCAAAACTTGGCCCCCCCCCGATCCTCTGAATAGTATGCCCCAACGAAAAGAATTTCAACGTACGCCCATTACTCACTAGCACAGTGTTTTTCAAATTTCTCAGCAGCTTCATGCGTATAATTTAGCCAACGAAGCGATTCTTGTGTAATCCACCTTCTATCTCTTTTGTACTTCCATGATTGCATTTATGTATTCCTTTTAAAATACTAGATTTAATTCAATGTCATTTCACTAATAATTCATAAAATATTTTGTATCATAAATAATTTATACAAATAATTAATCCAAACTTATTATCATTAATAATATTATTAAAATAATAGATAAAACTCAAATAACAAACACCTATTACTTTATAAAATTAGAGATGTCAACACTTGATTTGGAAATCTTATCTAATCATCTTTTTTTCCTTAGAAATTAAACAGAATCAAATCATAACCAAATTAAATAATAATTTTATACACGCCTACAAAAGGGGAGAGGATGTAGTCGTTGATACCAAGGTTTTTATTAGTTTCGCAATAATTTTAAATACGTTTCATATAAGGAGTCGGTTTTTCCTTTTTTCGACTTTGCCTCAAGATTCCACCAAAAAGATTTGAGCCTCGCATCTGAAGGAAGCAAACAGGGGTCTCCGTTCTACTACTTGTTCTCCCTTCTCCCCTGCAGACCGCTCGCGATTTTTCCGTGTTTTTTTTTTTTTGTTTCCCTTAGTTGTCTTTCTCTGACATCTTCCTGCTAAAATATCGATTGTACGGATGTGGACAAGTCAGTTTCTTCACGGTGGTTAGAGCGTATTTTGAGAGGTTGGGGTCAGATACCCAAACCACTCTGTTTTAGGCTCATAACTTCTCAACTTTCCTATTTTTCAAACACTAGCAGTTCTAGTATGAATAACAAAAATAGTGCTAGCCTAAGCTGAGGGTACTGGAAGATATTTGATTCTATTTTAAATCAAACAGTTCGTGGTAAAGGTAACGAACTGTAAGTAAGGAGCGACCCGGCTCAATAGTAACTGAAGCTTTAAAAAACGAATTTTTGATACCGATAGATACATCAAAAGAATCAGATTTTTATGCTGATTTCAAATATATAAGTTACGCGCCTGAAAAAATTTGTCTTATTTTGGAAAAAAGGGGGAAACGCCCCCTAAAAGTCATATAATCTTAATGAAAATCACACCATCAGATTCAGTGTATCAGAGAACCGAACTATATAAGTTTCAAGCTCCTATCTGCAAAAATGTGGAATTTGTATTTTTTGGCAGAAGAAAAAATCAGGGATGTGTGTTTATTTTTTTTCCCAGGGGTGATTGTATCGACCCAGTGGTCCTAAAATATCGCGGGAGGGCTCATTCGAACGGAAATTAAAAGTTCTAGTGTCTTTTTTTAAGTGACCAAAATAATGGAGCGCAAAAAGGCCCCCTCCCACGCTCATTTTTTCCCAAAGTTACCCGATAAAAATTTGGAGATACCCATTTTGTTCAGCATGGTCGAAAAATACAATATCTATGTCTCTGTGGACGACTTAATCCCCCACAGTCCCCGGGTGATGGGCTGCAAGTTATGAACTTTGCTCAATGTTTACACATAGTGTTGGTTATTGGGAAGTATACAGAAGTTTTCAAGGGGAATTTTTTCTGGTGGGTAGGGGGGGGGGGGGGTCTGGGGTTACGTGGGAGGAATTTAAGATTAAATAGCGATCATAACCGTCAGATTATTTATAGGAAATTTCGCAACCCTAAAATTCTGTGCCCGGGGCAAGTGCCTTTTTGTTCCCCTCTAAAACCGCCGGTACTGCTGCGTTATATGTTAACTTTTATATATTGTACAAGGAAACTAGTCACGAAAAACCCGCCAGACGGGTTAATTGCAATACATTAATTGCAATACAGAGACCGCTATACAGAAATGCAACGCAAAGCGTGGTTTTCATTGCGTTTACGATATTTAAACCGTTGTTTATGGGGTTTGGGGGGGGGGGGGAGAAAGGCACCTAGGTTAGATTAGGTTACGTATTTAATGAATACTATACTTTACCCCCCCCCACCCCCTAATATGCCAATATATAGCCCAAATTTGTATATAAACTATTATATATTCATCCTATTTTATCTTATTTTATTAGCATTAACCAAACTTGACTTTTTAGAAATGCCAATATAATACATCAGTACGTGGAATTGTTTTCAAAATTTGTTAACTACAGTTTGTCTGCATATTTTGATGTAAGAACATATGTCCTTTTCAATAGCTCAAATTCTGGGTTTATATAGTTTCCTTAACGCACAGGATCATTTCTGCTTACTTTGATGTCTCACTTTACTTTTATTTAAAACAAATATTATTTAACCAACAATGAAATCGATTAAAAATTTGACATTTCTCGCATGGGAAATCCTTGGTACATTTTTACGTATTGAACGGTAGTTTACGAATCTGGGTCATAATTTTTTTTCAGTTCAGAAAATTAGTGTTGTGTACCCATCTGTCATCTCCCTTCCGTTAATGAAAATACCGTTATTTTTATTATCTATGCCTTACCAACTGCACACGCTTGGTTTGAAAACTAATTTCCACTGGCGTCTTTTCTTTAGTCTTCCTCGAAGCGTCCAGAGGTAAGGTGTTGCAAATCACGCCCGATATTTTTCTGATGGAGGGCAAGGCCGTACCCAGGATTTTTTTTTCGGAGGAGGTTTTACTCAAAGTTTTTTTCGGGGGGGGGGGGTATACAAACAACTCAAAAAACGCATACTAAATTTTGGTACTCCTTCAGTATACCTACTCTATTAAATATCTCAAATTGGATACAGAATGTAAAACCCGGTTTTACGGGATGATTCAACACGGCTATAGACAAATACAATGGGCACTCCTTTGTATAGCGTAGTTTTAATTGCGTATACGTTATTTAATCGATCATAATCGATAAGTTAGGTTTTTGGGGTTTTGAAGGGGAAAGAGGTACTTTAATATATGCTATGCTTTGCCCCCACCCCCCTAATGTGTAAATATAGAAGCCAAATTTGTTTCTAAACTATTATATAGTCATCTTATTTTATTTTATTTCATTAGCATTAACCAAACTAGCACTATATAAGAATCCAGCTAATGAATGAGTACTAATTTGTGTCTATCTAATTTCAGCCCTGTACCATTTTTTTTACTGAATTCCCCTGCGCGTAATTTCTTAAAAATTATAAGAGGGGGGCAAAGTTGAAGCCAATTTTCCCTAATCAAATGAAAATGACAGGAAAAACTAAAAAATTAGCCGTATAGTACCATAAAGACAAAGATAGCCTATACAAAAGACAACTGACCCGTTTCTGTAGATGCTTGAATTATGCAGGCTTATCTTAGTATTGACAAGATTTTTGAAGAAAGTAAATTTTAGCAAGGGGAAGGGGTAAACTAAGATTCTTTTGGGAGGGGAGGGCTGTTGCTCTCTATACTCCATAGCAAATTACGGTAAATTTTTCGCAAATCATATTATTGACTTACGAATAAATTAAATATACCATTCGATGCCTTTTTTGCCTTTTCCCTCCATCAAGGCCGTACCCAGAGAAGGGGTAGGGGGCTTGAACCCCTCCAGAAATGTTTTTTTACTCGTAAAAACGTAACAAAATGGATATAAACAAATTTTGGTACTCCTTTAGTATACCTACTCTTTTATATACTGCTAGTTTGGTTATTGCTAATGAAATAAAATAGGATGACTGTATAATAGTTTAGAAACAAATTTGGGCTATATATTTTCACATTAGGGGTTGGGGGAGGGGTCAAAGAATAGCATATATTAAATATGCAACCTAACCTAGGTACCTCCCCCCCAAAAAAACAAAACAACAACAATACTATAAATATCGTATACGCAATTAAAACCACGCTATACATAGTATTTCTCTACAGTGGAGTCTTGTATCATCCCGTTGAAAAACGGGTTTTTCAACGTGTCTCGAATTTGAGATATAAAAAGAGTCCAACTAATGAAAAAATACCCACAAATTTACCATTCAACTCCCCTTCGTTGATGTCCCGGTCTTTTCCTCCTCGTTAGGCCAGATATAGCCATATACCCTAGATCCTATGAAAGCCCGCCCTTAACCCTATGAATTTTACCCCCATCCCTATTTATATTAATTCAGGGTATATATTTGCACATTATGGGGGGGGGCAAATTTTACTTCTGATGTAAATGGAAGGTAAGTTTAAACTTTACCCCACCCCCCTAGTGTGCAAATATATACCCTGAATTGGTATATAGGGGTGGGGGTAAAATTCATTTCCAACAAAAATGATCATTATATTTGGAAAGAACATAAAAAAAGGAATCGAGGGGTATATTCACTTTATTCATAAGTCAATAATATGATTTGACAAATATTTACTGGATGAGATGGGACTTGTTTTGTGACGGATGAGATGCTTTTTTCCATTATAATTATACTCTTATATTTTACAATTTAATTATGAAATTTCAGGATGTTGGGGGGAAGGGGTTAATATTTAAAAATAAAAGCTGTTATACCAGAAAAGTATATTTTACTAAATTGCTATTTCTAAAACCGGTGGCGTAATTTCGTCAAAATCCAGGAGGGTGAGTACGTCAATTTTCCCAAATCAAGGGAAAATGACAGTGAAAACTGATCCGTATATTGCCATAATGGCAAAGATATAGGCTACTAAAGAAAACTGACCCGTTTCTGTAGACGCTTGAACTATGCAGGCTCATCTTAGTGTTGACAAGATTTTTTGCAGAAACTGGATTTCAGCTGAGGGGGGGGGGGGGGAAACTGAGGTATGGGGAGCAAACTTGGGTCTGGGGGGGGAAGTTGCCACCCCCTCCCCTTGCCCCATAGCAAATTACGCTCCTGTCTAAGACCTACTGCGTATCATCTCATTTTGGATGAGTGGGGAGAGCTGTAACCATATTTAAGTCTCCTGTGGATTCTGTTGTCAGCGAACATGGCCAATGTTGGGTTAATCGTAGGACCCTCTCTATAGGGTCCCCAAAAGTAGGCAATTAAGATGTAAACGTATGAGAACCGCCACTATTCAAGATCCATCTTTGGTCTCCTAAAGAAGGAGGAAGGGTGCCTAAAAGTGCAAATCTCGATTTGGAGATTTGGGCAAAATAAATGCGATTCGACATTTTGGCGTGTTCCCAAGCTTACATCCCTCCCTACAAAAGAAAAGCCTGTCTGCATTCCTGGTAGATTGTTATTTAAATACAGTATCCCTTTCTGAATTAAATTTTGTAAATTTATAATTCAGGGGCGTAGCTCCAGCATTGTTATTGGGGAGGAAAGAGGGGTCCATATCCCGATGGTCAAGCCGCATTGGCTATATAATAATTTCGGTACTTGTGCATTTTATGGTACCCACCGTTATGTATAGTATATAGCGGTGGGTACCATAAAACGCACCAGTACCAATATTATTATAGCGTACCAAATAAATTTAAATAAGTTAATAAGTTAAATTATTAAATAAGTACCAAAAATCAGTTTGTTCTTGAGTTTTATATAGCGTAAACTTGAGTGAGTTGCTCATAATACACGAGTAACAAAATTCCTTCCCCCTACGGAAATAAAAAACTCAAATAAAACTTCCACGGGTATTTCCCTCAGAAATTTACCAGGGGGTATTTTCCGGGGGGGAGGGGTGGTATTTGGCGTGGGGGGGGGGTAAACCTCGGCCACCATACTGTACAAGGAACTACTAGTGGAAACACGTCAAATGGGTATTTGCAAGAGATAAATTGATGGTAAAGCGTGATTGCTAATTGCGTTTACAATATTTAGACTGTTCTTTTTGGGGTTTAGGGAGGGGGGGGGGGTTGAAAAAGCCGCCTAGGTTAGGTTTACGTATTTAATATATGCTTTTCTTTAACACCCCCCCCCCCCTAATGCGCAATTATATAGCCAAAATTTGTTTCTAAACTTTTATATATTCATCCTATTTTATTATATTTTATTTGCATTAACCAAACTTGACTTCTTTCGTGGGTATTTTGTGTCTAAGCTAGATTAAGCAATTATTCGATTCCAGGTCAAGGCTATCCCACAGGCACAGTGCCTAGGGTATTCAGACCTAAAGAGGTCTAAGAAACTACAACTTCGAGTACTGAATGGTATTACGCTTTTGTTGTCATTGTAGACTAACTAGTTCCAGGGGGCCCTTGCCTCTTTTATTCCTCCCATCACCGGATTTCAAAATTCCTTTGGTACTTGTTAATTGTACGGAACACACCCAAGAACTGAAGTTTATTTTAGTCCTAATTAAATATAACTAAATATGATGATTATATAATAATTGAGAAACGAAATTATGGAAATTACGAAGAAAAAGTCTGGAAACCAGGCCGCGCTGAACACATGACCATACATTCCTAACCCCTCCCAACCTCTAAATATTAAATGTTTAATTAAAATATTACTACATCAGATAAGATAAGTTTTATTCATCATTAAATACACATACAATATTACATGTTATTAATCCCTCAAAGGATTAATAACATGTAGTTTTATTAATCGTATAAAAATACATCGTAGTTTTTCTCACTCAAAATAAGAAAATTATAACCGATTACAGAGAGGAAAACCGAATTTGTCCGATTTTAAAGATCAAAATTCCTGACTCTGTTCCGTATAATTAACAATTACCAGTCATTTTTAATTTGTATTTCCATTGAAATAAAATTAAGAAAAAAAATTGCGCCGCTCACTAGATTTAGTATAAGTCTGTACGTGGGGCTGTTGAAAATGTATTATGTTAATAAACCAATTGTTAATTCATGCTTAAATAAAAAAACAAGTTTTTTTTTACTTGTATAGAATCTAGAAAACACATGACAAGTGAAATTTTGTTAATGATAATGAAATAAAAAAAGATAGGATGAAAATATAATAGTTTATAAATAAATTTGGGATATATATTTGTACATTAGGGGGTGGGGTGGGGTCAAACATAGCATATATTCAATACATAACATAACCCAACCTAGGTATCTTGTATTCCCCCTAAACTCCAAAAAACTAAACTGTAAATATAGTTCCCGGAGTTAGAAACCCTTTTTTATACAGCGTCTAGGCATTACCCCGTAAAATGCCTGTCTGATCTTCAATACAATTGTCTGGTGTTTTCTGGTTTCTAAACTTCTACCAGTATTTTTCCTCTGAAAGTTAGGAGCAAAATGAAAACTTAAGTGAGCAGAAGTTATTACGTATATGATGGGGTTTCCTCCTGTTTCATTCCTTGCTCTTTACGCTAAAGTTTGGCTTTTCTCCCATTATTTAAGAATGGCTCCTGAAACACAAGTACCACCTAATTAAAAAATTAGAAGCTTTTTAAAAGTTCTAAAAAAAGCTTTAGCGTAAAAAGCGACATATTGAGGAAGTGGCAAACACCTCATATACGTAATAGCGTAATATACGTAATTCGTTTTTTTTACATGATGTCGAGAAATTTCCCCAAGAATAATTCCTCCATGGAAAGATCCTTCCACGTAACCCCTCCCCCTCCCACAAAAAACTGTCAGTATACTTCCCAGTAACCAGTAGCGGTACTTTCCCATTATATGACCACTAATAAAGATGATTGACTCCTCAAATACAAGTGCCGCTTAATTAAAAAATTATAAGCTTTTTAAAAGTTCTAAAAAAAAAGCTTTAGCGTAAAGAGCGACGTATTGAGGAAGTGGCAAACACCTCATATACGTAATAGCGTCTGTTCGTTTTTTTTTTATATGATGTCGAGAAATTTCCCCAAGAATTATTCCTCCGTGGAAAGAATTAGAATTTTTTTTATTGTTGTCACGTTGCATGTTTACAGTTGAGGCGTTACGTCAGATTTTGAGCCATATCCCACCTAGGCATTCGTAAAATTCTAATGCTCTCCTTGTGATAATTTGATTGTTTTTAATCTTACGTGTAAATTAAATTGCATATTTTATACTAATGAAAAATATTGTCTGAATAGAACACCTTTAATAGGCCTAGTCAGTGAGTTATCTATATTTATAAGTAGTAGGTTAAATATGTCAGTGAGTTATATATTTCTGTATATAACTTAGATAGGCATAGTCAGTGAGTTATATTTATTTATAAGTAGTAGGTTGAATATCATGTATCTCCAAAAACAAAGAACCATTCAAAAAAACTCAAGGCCAACTTAAAAGTGAAGAGTTTGGTTAGAGAAGTGAGGATTTCAGCTCCTGGGCACTTCCAACTATGAAAATGTTTTTAGAGTATATTTATCTGGTTTTTATTGATTCCTTGTGTATAATTTTTACTGACATTCAGGAACAGTAAATGATGAAGATAAGGGTTTGGCAAGGGTCTGCAAAATGGTTTCCATTAAACGATTCATAAAAAAAACTTTTTTTTTCTGTTGGCTATTGAGTAGGCTAGAGTATGGCAATGTAAGCTAGTTTACTTGTGACAAAAATATTATTTTGACTTTAAATAAAGAAAATAAGCCAGGTTTGGATAGCTGTCTAGATTATGATCTTTAATAAATGTCTAGATTACAGACTTCTCTTATTGAAGTGTGACTGTCCAAATATAGTAATTGCTTATGGGGAAATTCCATTTTGAGCACTTAAAGTGGCCCCAAAAGGTAGCTTACTACCTTATCATATAGTTTTAGACTATGATGCAAGGTTGAAAAATTAGTTAAAAACTAATTAGATATAAACATTAGCTTTTAAATAAGCCCCTAAACAATTCTCTATGAGCTGTTGCTCTCTATTTCCAGTGCCCTGCTAGCAACAAAGCAAAAAAAGGGGGAAACACAATTGCTACCCATTCAAAAAGATTTTTTTTCTTGTTGTTCAACGTGTGGGGCTGTAACCTTTTTATAACTTAAGGTTTCAGGCTTTTTTTTTTAATTCCTGTAAATTTGTTTTCAAAATGACATGTTACCATTACCATCAGTTACCATTTTTTTTAGCTGTAAACAAAAATTTTATTTTATTAGATTTTTTTTTTACTATTTTTTTTTATCTTGGCTACTATGGGCTATTTTCAGCCCCTTTGAGGACTCAAAATGAATTTTGCTTTGTAATAATTATTATATTTACAGAGAACATTAAAAAAGGCATCAAGTGATGTATTCATACTTTTTCATATGTAAACTATATGATAACCAAAAAAAAATGATCAGACTTGGCTAGTTTGGATTGGATTCTCGCAAACCTGGAAAACTTTGTTTTTCCACATTTAAATGTAATAAAATTCTAATTTAGGGGCTTTTGCTATCTTGGAAGGTAGTTGAGCTAGGTAAATGAAACTTTTAGGAATGAATCCTAGGCTGAACATTTATCCTAAAAGGTTTTGCTAAGCTACTTTGGCTACCCTTTTCTTATGTCTAGGGTTTAGAAAACTGCTTGAATGAAAGGTCTGATTTCTGCCAAAAAGGGTTTTGCCTTAATTTTGGGTTTTTAATCTATTTTTCATTTGCTTTGGTTTTTGAAAGTGCAAGACCTGTTTCTTTTTTAGTAGAATTTTAAGCTGTCTGTCCCCCTCCCCCCCCCATAAATTTAAATGTTTTCCCCCATAAGCTTTTTGAGAATATTCCTTTTCCAGATTTTACTTTTATATCAAAAAGATTGTCAGTGCTTGTTGTAGATTTATATTGGAAAGCAGCATAAAAAATGGATAGAGTGGTGATAAACTTCAAATCTTTGGCCGTCTTATTATTTGAATTGTTAGCATGTAATAAACATGTAATTAGTAATAGCAAAAACCACAGACCAAACACTGTTAAATAGAACATTATGACTGATGATTATTTAGCGGTTAGGACCCTGTATTGTGGCTAGAGTAACCTAGATTTGAATCTTAGGTAGCGTAATTTTTTTCATTTGGTATTTACGTTCTAGTACTCTACTGTAAGTCAAGGGAAATAGAGAAGAGACTTTAGTACCTCCAGACAGAAATTGATTATGCTTTTTGTTAAAGGTGGGGAGGGGGAGATGTTATTATCCTCTACATGATTTTTGAACATGGTTGGAATAATTTGTGAAGCTGCTGAAGGTGTCTTGGGGAAGAAAGCTAGGACTGCAGCTAAGAATATAAGTGAAAAAGCTTTATGTTTAATTGAAAGGAAAAAGGACTTGTACTAGAATTATCTGAGTGACAGATCATACGAAAAAAAGGAATGTAAAGAAAGTGGAGAAAGTATTAAAATATGAACTAAGGAGGTGTGAAGTGGAGACTTACTTTGACTTATGTGAATTGGAGGTCATGGATAAAATTGTCTAGGGCCTGGAAGATGCAGCTACATCTTAAATTTGTATTATGTCCTTGAGGTTTCTAATGTCTGTACATGTATATCATATATGATAATATATCATAAGTAGTTAAATTATTTATCAAATCCTCAAAACTGGCAAGGATGATATACCATTGAAAATTTATAGATACATTTAATTAAAACCTATATTTAATCCCCTATTTTAACGAAAACAAATTTTGATTTCAATAGTTTCTTCACTTAAGATGGGAAAATATGTTGTTATGAGATTTTTTGTGTATTTTTTTTTAAACTGTAAAGTAACACAAAATTTAATTTTTATCACAAATTTTTCTGACAAAAGTAAAGAGTAAAGTTAAAAGAAACAAAATTTACTGCTTTGCACCTCATGCAACATTTTTTTTCTAAACTGTTTGAAATAGCCTACATAGGCTTTGGACATTTTCTTGTAATGGCAGAATTCTCAAAGAAACTAGCACCTTAAACTGAGCTTGTTCAAGTTTTTGAAGAATTGAAATCACATGAGGGCTGTTCTTTTACACTTTTGCTTTTAAGTGTTCTTTGTTAAAAGATGTAAGATTTTAGCACAAAGATGACTAAAAGAATGGCCCTATGGTTAAATTTATTGATTTCATGGCTGTTTAAAGACTGTTGGTAGCTGTGTAAATTAGACTTTTATTTTCTGTAGGCTCCTTAGGGATTTTTGCTCCTAGGGATATTTTGTTGCATTGATTTTGTTGGTTTTGTAAAGCCCTAGTTTCTCAACTACAAGATTCTACAGTTCAAATAAACCAGTTTATTTTAAATTGTTTTTCAAAAACATCTTGCATAAACTAAAAGCAGTAAATTTTTGTTCATTTCAAGTTTCAACTTTGTTCTTTTTTTCATCAGCATTTTTTTTCTAATAATGCTGGGAAAGGGCTTTATCTCTACTGAAGCCTTAGACAAGTTGAGATTGATAATAATAATGATAATATAATGCAAAATAAATAGGCCACAGGGCCTCTACAAAAATCTCTTAAATTAAAAAAGTTATAGGCACTTTCAGTGTAGTATTTGTCCAGTTCCTGCTTGAACGAGTTTAATGAGTTGGCATTGATGACTTCAAAGGGGAGCTTGTTCCAGTGCTGTGTTACTCGGTTCTTGAACGCCAGTAGTATGTACATAATGAATTTGCGGGCGCCCCCGTACCAAACAGGTTTCTGGTAGGTATAATCTGGTTTGGTAGGTATAATCTGGTTAGGTGGGTATAATCACATTGCCTATTCAAAGGTAGCGTGCAATTTAAACTGTATCAATTATTTTATTCCAGTTTTTCTAAACCAGTATTGTCTATAACTTAATTTACGTAGGTTAAACTTCTGGTGGTTAAGAAAGCGTAACGAGTAATTAAAGTATGAGGAATGGGATGTTATAATTAATGGTTTTAAGTTGAAAATTGTGACGTAAAAAAAACTCAGTTATTTGCTTGCATGTATAGGAATTCCCATGTTATTTGCTTGCCTATATTTTGTGTTAAATAAGTAGTTTTTGTATCTGTTAAAAGAGCTTTAAGGGGTTTGAGAGACTCAGTTGCCTGATTCCGTGTGGTTTTTCTTTACTTAGTGCTCGTTAAAAACGAAGTTTTTGTTTTAAATAAGTAGTTTTTGTATATTTTAAAATAGCTTTAAGGGGTTTGAGAGATTCAGTTGCCTTATTCCGTGTGGTTTTTCTTTACTTAGTGCTAATTAAAAACGAAGTTTTTGTTTTAAATAAGTAGTTTTGTATCTGTTAAAAGAGCTTTAAGGGGTTTGAGAGACTCTGTTGCCTGATTCTGTGTGGTTTTTCTTTACTTAGAACCCATTAAAAAAAACATTTTTGTGGTAAATAATTAGTTCTTGTATATGGTAAAAGAGATTTAATGAGGTTGAGAGACTTTGTTGCCTGATTCCGTGTCATTTTTATTTACTTCTAGTTCAGTCAAAAAGACATTTTTGCGGTAATCAAGTATTTCTTGTACCTTTTAAAATAGCCGTACTTGGTTTGAGAGACTCTTTTGTCTGATTCCGGGTGGTTTTTCTTTACTTAGTGCACATTAAAAACGAAATTTTTGTTGTAAATAAGTAGTTCTTGTATCTTTTAAAAGAGATTTAAGGGATTTGAGAGACTCTGTTGCCTGATTCCGTGTGGTTGTTCTTTACTTAGTGCTCATTAAAAACGAAATTTTGTTGTAAATAAGTAGTTCTTGTATCTTTTAAAATAACTTTACGGGGTTTGAGAGACTCCGTTGCCTGATTCCGTGTCGTTTTTCTTTACTTGATAACCATTAAAAACAAAATTTAGGATTTCTGTTAAGTAAATAATTCTTATACATTTTAAAATAGCTTTACGGGATTTGAAAGACTCTGTAATGCAGTAGTTTTTCAGTAAAGACACTCGATATCCTAAAAGTGTTTAATTCAATCTTTTTTAAAACTTCGAAATTTTTCAACTTTATTTATTTTTTTCTTTTTGTACATAACTTAAAATGTCAAAATATGCTTACAGTTCTAACAATTGCGCTCTGTGATTGATCAGAGACACGATGTGACTTTCCCACTGGTATTCTATGACTGGTTATTGACACTACCTAATCTATTGCATGTATTAAATCAGTATTTTTTACGCAGTGGAACGATAAACACATAAGTCATATCTTTAAAAAAAAAGTGAAGATGGAGCATTTTAATAAAGTGTGTTTACATAACAAGGTTATTGTAGCATTGAATGCCGACAAACAAAAGTATTTAAACTTTGAAACAAGTACAGATGGTAGCACTATTGGAAATGTATGCATGCATTGTCATGACAGTAAGGAATTAAATTTCTTTGGAATACCGAAGAAATTCAACTCTTATGTTGGTGTATATGCGAGATTGAGATCTCCAGAGATGATTTCACTCAAAGAGAATGCCAACATAAAAATAATCGTTGATGATAGAGCACAACTCCTTGCTACTGTTGCAGGTAACAAATTACCTACTGATACATCCAATCGTCCACTTTCGGGTATTAGCATTCAACGAAAGGTCAATAAAAGACAGACCTACTCTTCTACTAATATCGTAAACCATATCTTGTCTACGTGCCGAAACCATTACCTGTGTAAAAACAATGTGATAATAGAGAGTGAAATTGCCAGAAAAATAAAAAGGGTATTGTCAAAGAATATCACGATAGAATATAAACATGAATCGATGAAAAACAAAGCACCAGCAAACGTTACTGTCATTGATCAAACAGTCATTGAACCAAATAATACCAAAGACGAAAAGCATATTGAGCCTGTTGATGAGACACCAGTAAAAATTGTGTATGACTCAAAATGGAATACTGATTATTCTACTGAGAACGAACTAAGAGAAGACAATAGCTATAATATCAAGAGAGAACATGGTGAACTATCTTATGGAACAGATTCAAAATGTCCAAAGTTAATCATTGATATTAATAATGTATCGTAATATATTTTTTGTATTAATATTCTACATAGCATTATTTCATTAAAAATATATTATGCATTACATTGTTATGTGTTCATTATTTTTAGAGTAAGCTAGCATATCAAACGTTTAGATGTCTAATAAAACGTCGGAGATGTAAGAAAAGGAATTTGCATACATCTATTGTCAGACACATGGGATAACATTGACAAAATCTTGGTATCAGAATGAATAAATTATTTATCAACATCCGTTAATGGATATGTCATTATTAAAAAATTGTAAGTAAGTAAGTAAGTTACAAACTCTTTCATGAATTCACCTCTTTGTTACACAATACAGAAATTTAATTAAGGAAATTATGAAAAAAAATTGTAAGTAAGTAACAAACTCTTTCTTGAAGTCACCTCTTGGATACATAATGCAGAAATTTCATTTAAGAAATTATCAAAAATTGTAAGTAAGTACAAAATTCTTTCTTGAATTCACCTCCTGGATAAATAAAAAAGACATTTCATTCAAGAAATTATGACAAAATTCATAGTAAGTAACAAACTCTTTCTCGAAGTAACCTTTGGATACACAATGCAGAAATTTATTCTTTCTTGAATTCACCTCCTGGATAAATAAAAAAGACATTTCATTCAAGAAATTATGACAAAATTCATAGTAAGTAACAAACTCTTTCTCGAAGTCACCTCTTGGGTACACAATGCAGAAATTTCATTTAAGAAATTTGAAAAAATTTAAAGCAAGTAACAAACTCTTTCCTGAAGTCACCTCTTGGATACACAATGCAGAAACTTCATTTAAGAAACTTTAAAAAAAATGTAAGTAAGTAAGTAACAAATTCTTTCTTGAAGTCACCTCTTGGCTACACAATACAGAAATGTCATTAAAGAAATCATGAAAAAATTGTAAGTACGTAGTAAATTGTTTCTTTAATTCGCCTCCTGGGTAAATAAAAAAGACAGTTCATTAATGAAATTATGAAAAAATTATAAGTAAGTAGCAAATTCTTTCTTTAATTCACCTGCTGGATAAACAAAAAAGACATTTCGTTCAAGAAATTATGACAAAATTCAAAGTAAGTAACGAACTCTTTATTGTTTTCATAACTTAGATAGACGATGTAAAAATTTACTTCAAGAAATTATGAAAAAATTCTCAGTAAGTAACAATTTCTTTCTTGAAGTCAACTCTTGGATACACAATACGGAAATTTCATTTAAGAAATTATGAAAAAATTGTAAGCAAGTAACAAACTCTTTCCTGAAGTCACCTCTTGGATGAACAATGCAGAAACTTCATTTACGAAACTATGAAAAAATTGTAAGTAAGTAACAAATTCTTTCTTGAAGTCACCTCTTGGATACACAATACAGAAATTTCATTAGAGAAATTATGAAAAAATTGTAAGTAAGTAGCAAATTCTTTCTTGAATTCACCTGCTGGATAAACAAAAAGACATTTCGTTCAAGAAATTATGACAAAATTATAAGTAAGTAACAAACTCTTAATTGTTTTCACGACTTAGATATACGATGTAGAAATTTAATTCAAGAAATTATGAAGAAATTCTAAGTAAGTAACAATTTCTTTCTTGAAGTCAACTCTTGGATACACAATAGGGAAATTTCATTCAAGAGATTTTGAAAATATTTTTAAGTAAGTAACAAACTGTTTTTGTTTTCACCTCTTGGATATACAGTACAGATACTTCATTCAAGAAATTATGAAAAAATCGCAAGTAAGTAACTTTTTTTTCTCTTTATCACTAACAATTTTCACTTAGCTACACGATGTAGAAATTTCATTTAGAATAGTTTTATTCATTTCATTAAATTATGAAGAAATTGTAAGTTAGTAACAATAGCTTTCTTGAATTCGCTTCCTGGACACAATACAGATATTTAATTCAAGAGATCATAATAAAATCGCAAGTAAGTAATAACGTCTTTATTGTTTTCATCTATTGGACGCGCAATACTGAAATTTCATTCATGAAATTATGAATGAATTGTAAATAGTTAACACACTCATGTTACCTCATGGATACACAATGCAGAAATTTCATTAAAGAAATTATGAAAAAATTGTAAGTAAGTAGCAAATTCTTTCTTGAATTCGCCTCCTGGGTAAATAAAAAAGACAGTTCATTAAAGAAATTATAAAAAAATTGTAAGTAAGTAGCAAATTCTTTCTTGAATTCACATGTTGGATAAACAAAAAGACATTTCGTTCAAGAAATTATGACAAAATTCCAAGTAAGTAACAAACTCTTTATTGTTTTCATGACTTAGATACACGATGTATAAATTTAATTAAAGAATTTATGAAAAAATTATCAGTAATTAAAAATTTATTTATTGAAGTAAAATCTTGGATACACAATACTGAAATTTCATTTAATAAATTATGAAAAAATTGTAAGCAAGTAACAAACTCTTTCCTGAAGTCACCTCTTGGATACACAATGCAGAAACTTCATTTAAGAAACTATGAAAAAATTGTAAGTAAGTAACAAATTCTTCCTTGAAGTCACCTCTTGGATACACACAATACAGAAATTTCATTAAAGAAAATTATGAAAAAATTGTAAGTAAGTAGCAAAATTCTTTCTTGAATTCACCTGCTGGATAAACAAAAAGACATTTCGTTCAAGAAATTATGACAAAATTCTAAGTAAGTAACAAACTTTTAATTGTTTTCACGACTTAGATATACGATGTAGAAATTTAATTCAAGAAATTATGAAGAAATTCTCAGTAAGTAACAATTTCTTTCTTGAAGTCAACTCTTGGATACACAATACGGAAATTTCATTCAAGAAATTATGAAAATATTTGCAAGTAAGTAACAAACTCTTTTTGTTTTCACCTCTTGGATATACAATACAGATACTTCATTCAAGAAATTATGAAAAAATTGCAATTAAGTGGCTATTTTTTCTCTTTATAAAAAACACTTTTCACTTATATACACGATGTATAAATTTAATTCAAGAAATTATGAAAAAAATTCTCAGTAAGTGACAATTTCTTTCTTGAAGTCAACTCTTGGATACACAATAGGGAAATTTCATTCAAGAAATTATTAAAAAATTGTAAGCAAGTAACAAACTCTTTCCTGAAGTCACCTCTTGGATATACAAGGCAGAAACTTCATTTAAGATACTATGAAAAAGTTGTAAGCAAGTAACAAACTCTTTCGTGAAGTCACCTCGTGGATACACAATAACTAAATTTCATAATGGAAATTATGAAAAAATGGTAACTAAGTAGCAAATTCTTGCTTGAATTCAACTACTGGATAAACAAAGAGACATTTCGTTCAAGAAATTATGACAAAATTCTAGGTAAGTAACAAACTCTTAATTGTTTTCACGACTTAGATATACGATGTAGAAATATAATTCAAGAAATTATGAAGAAATTCGCAGTAGGTAACAAACTCTTTTTTTGATTTTACCTCTTGGATATACAGTACAGATACTTCATTCAAGAAATTATGAAAAAATCGCAAGTAAGTAACTTTTTTTTTCTATTTATCATAAATAGTTTTCACGACTTAGATATACGATGTAGAAATTTAATTCAAGAAATTATGAAGAAATTCTCAGTAAGTAACAATTTCTTTCCTGAAGTCAACTCTTGGATACACAATACGGAAATTTCATTCAAGAAATTATGAAAATATTTGTAAGTAAGTAACAAGCTCTTTATTGATTTCACCTCTTGAATGTACAGTACAGATACTTTATTCAAGAAACGTGATTAAACACGTTTTGAAACTACATGCTATTTGCTTGCCTTTCATTTTTTAAGGTTAATTTAGACGAGGTTACGTGCGCGCACGTAACCTGGTCTAAATTAACCTTAAAAAATATAATAAAGCTATGTCGACTTTGCATATTTTATTCAACATAACCGAGAACGCGCTGGAGGGGGGCAGTCCTGTCGACTTTTGGAGGATGTTTCCCCCATTTTTCGATAATCAGGTACATTTGTCAAGCTCTTTTCTCAAGGTCATAGCTTTTGACTGACAACACTAACATCAAAACTTAAACGGTCAGAAATATAGGCTGGGCTGTTTCCAAAGATTTAGCTGAAAAAACCAGTCTGGTTGAAAACGTGGAGTTTTTGTACTGCTCACTTTTTTGCAATGTGTAGGAACCGGTGGGAAATCCCCGCTCATTTGGAAAGGTGCCAAGGAAAGGCAAGCAAATAGCATGTAGTTTCAAAACGTGTTTAATCACGTTTCTTGAATGAAGTATCTGTACTGTACATTCAAGAGGTGAAATCAATAAAGAGCTTGTTACTTACTTACAAATATTTTCATAATTTCTTGAATGAAATTTCCGAATTGTGTATCCAAGAGTTGACTTCAAGAAAGAAATTGTTACTTACTGAGAATTTTTTCATAATTTCTTGAATTAAATTTCTACATCGTGTAGCTAAGTGAAAATTGTTTGTGATAAAGAGAAAAAAAAAGTTACTTACTTGCGATTTTTTTCATAATTTCTTGAATGAAGTATCTGTACTGTATATCCAAGAGGTGAAATCAAAAAAAGAGTTTGTTACTTACTGAGAATTTCTTCATAATTTCTTGAATTAAATTTCTACATCGTATATCTAAGTCGTGAAAACAATAAAGAATTTGTAACTTACATAGAATTTTGTCATAATTTCTTGAACGAAATGTCTTTTTGTTTATCCAGCAGGTGAATTCAAGAAAGAATTTGCTACTTACTTACAATTTTTTCATAATTTCCTTAATGAAATTTCTGTATTGTGTGTATCCAAGAGGTGACTTCAAGAAAGAATTTGTTACTTACTTACAATTTTTTCATAGTTTCTTAAATGAAGTTTCTGCATTGTGTATCCAAGAGGTGACTTCAGGAAAGAGTTTGTTACTTGCTTACAATTTTTTCATAATTTCTTAAATGAAATTTCCGTATTGTGTATCCAAGAGTTGACTTCAAGAAAGAAATTGTTACTTACTGAGAATTTTTTCATAATTTCTTGAATTTAATATCTACATCGTGTATGTAAGTCATGAAAACAATAAAGTTTGTTACTTACTTGGAATTTTGTCATAGTTTCTTGAACGAAACGTTTTTTTGTTTATCCAGCAGGTGAATTCAAGAAAGAATTTGCTACTTACTTACAATTTTTTCATAATTTCTTGTATGAACTGTCTTTTTTATTTACCCAGGAGCCGAATTCAAGAAAGAATTTGCTACTTACTTACAATTTTTGATAATTTCTTAAATGAAATTTCTGCATTGTGTATCCATTAGGTAACATGAGTGTGTTACCTATTTACATTTCCTTCATAATTTCTTGAATGAAATTTCAGTATTGTGTATCCAATAGGTCAAAACAATAAAGACTTTATTACTTACTTGCAATCTTATTATGATTTCTTGAATTAAATATCTGTATTGTGTCCAGGAAGCGAATTCAGAAAGCTATTGTTACTAACTTACAATTTCTTCATAATTTAATGAAATGAATAAAACTATCCTAAATTAAATTTCTACATCGTGCAGCTAAGTGAAAATTGTTTGTGATAAAGAGAAAAAAAAGCTACTTACTTGCAATTTTTTCATAATTTCTTGAATGAAGTATCTGTACTGTATATCCAAGATGTGAAAACAAAAAGAGTTTGTTACTTACTTACAAATATTTTCATAATTTCTTGAATGAAATTTTCGTATTATGTATTAAAGAGTTGACTTCAAGAAATAAATTTTTACTTACTAAGAATTTCTTCATAATTTCTTGAATTAAATTTCTAAAACGTAGATCTAAGTTGTGAAAACAATTAAGAGTTTGTTACTTACGTATAATTTTGTCATAATTTCTTGAACGAAATGTCTTTTTGTTTATCCCGCAGGTAAATTCCAGAAAGAATTTGCTACTTACTTACAATTTTTTCATAATTTCTTTAATGAAATTTCTGTATTGTGTATCCAAGAGGTGACTTCAAGAAAGAATTTGTTACTTACATACAATTTTTTCATAGTTTCTTAAATGAAGTTTCTGCATTGTGCATCCAAGAGGTGACTTCAGGAAAGAGTTTGTTACTTGCTTACAATTTTTTCATAATTTCTTAATTGAAATTTCCGTATTGTGTATCCAAGAGTTGACTTCAAGAAAAGAAATTGTTACTTACTGAGAATTAAATTTCTACATCGTGTATCTAAGTTATGAAAACAATAAAGAGTTCGTTACTTACTTGGAATTTTGTCATAATTTCTTGAACGAAATGTCTTTTTTGTTTAACCAGCAGGTGAATTCAAGAAAGAATTTGCTACTTACTTACAATTTTTTCATAATTTCTTTAATGAACTGTCTTTTTTATTTACCCAGGAGGCGAATTCAAGAAACAATTTACTACGTACTTACAATTTTTTCATGATTTCTTTAATGAAATTTCTGTATTGTGTAGCCAAGAGGTGACTTCAAGAAAGAATTTGTTACTTACTTACTTATATTTTTTTTATAGTTTCTTAAATGAAGTTTCTGCATTGTGTATCCAAGAGGTGACTTCATGAAAGAGTTTATTACTTGCTTAAAATTTTTTCAAATTTCTTAAATGAAATTTCTGCATTTTGTATCCAAGAGGTGACTTCGAGAAAGAGTTTGTTACTTACTATGAATTTTGTCATAATTTCTTGAATGAAATGTCTTTTGTATTTATCCAGGACGTGAATTCAAGAAAGAATAAATTTCTGCATTTTGTATCCAAGAGGTGACTTCGAGAAAGAGTTTGTTACTTACTATGAATTTGTCATAATTTCTTGAATGAAATGTCTTTTTTATTTATCCAGGAGGTGAATTCAAGAAAGAATTTTGTACTTACTTACAATTTTTGATAATTTCTTACATGAAATTTCTGCATTGTGTATCCAAGAGGTGACTTCAAGAAAGAGTTTGTTACTTACTTACAATTTTTTTTTCATAATTTCCTTAATTAAATTTCTGTATTGTGTAACAAAGAGGTGAATTCAAGAAAGAGTTTGTTACTTACTTGCTTACTTACAATTTTTTCATAATGACATGTCCATTAACGGATGTTGATAAATAATTTATTCATTCTGATACCAAGATTTTTTCAATGTTATCCCATGTGTCTGACAATAGATGTATGCAAATTCCTTTTCTTACATATCCGATGTTTTATTAGACCTTCTAAACGTTTGATATGCTAGCTTACTCTAAAAATAATGAACACATAACAATGTAATGCATAATATATTTTTAATGAAATAATGCTATGTAGAATATTAATACAAAAAATATATTACAATACATTATTAATATCAATGATTAACTTTGGACATTTTGAATCTGTTCCATAAGATAGTTCACCATGTTCTCTCTTGATATTATAGCTATTGTCTTCTCTTAGTTCGTAATCAGTAGAATAATCATTATTCCATTTTGAGTCATACACAATTTTTACTGGTGTGTCATCAACAGGCTCAATATGCTTTTCGTCTTTGGTATTATTTGGTTCAATGACTGTTTGATCAATGGCAGTAACTTTTGCTGGTGCTTTGTTTTTCATCGATTCATCTTTATATTCCATAGTGATATTTTCTAACAATACCCTTTTTATTTTTCTGGCTATATGACTGTCTATAATCACATTATTTTTACACAGGTAACAGTTTCGGCACGTAGACAAGATATGGTTTACGATATTAGTAGAAGAGTAGGCCTTTCTTTTATTGATCTTTCGTTGAATGCTAATACCCGAAAGGTGACGATTGGATGTATCAGTAGGTAATGTGTTACCTACAACAGTAGCAAGGAGTTGTCCTCTATCATCAATGATTATTTTTATGTTGGCATTCTCTTTGAGTGCAATCATCTCTGGAGATCTCAATCTCGCATAACCACCAACATAAGAGTTGAATTTTTCGGTATTCCAAAGAAATTTAATTCCTTACTGTCATGACAATACATGCATACATTTCCAATAGTGCTACCACCTGTACTTGTTTCAAAGTTTAAATACTTTTCTTTGTCGGCATTCAATGCTACAATAACCTTGTTATGTAAACACACTTTATTAAAATGCTCCATCTTCACTTTTTTTTTAAAGATATGACTTATGTGTTTATCGTTCCACTGCGTAAAAAATACTGATTTAATACATGCAATAGATTAGCTAGTGTCAATAACCGGTCATAGAATACCAGTGGGAAAGTCTCATCGTGTCTCTGACCAATCACAGAGCGCAATTGTTAGAACTGTAAGCATATTTTGACATTTTAAGTTATGTACAAAAAGAAAAAAATAAATAAAGTTGAAAAATTTTGAAGTTTTAAAAAAGTTTGAATTAAACACTTTTAGCATATCGAGTGTCTTTACTGAAAAACTACTGCATTTCAGAGTCTCGCAAAGACATTAAAGCTATTTGAATATTTATAAGAATATTATATTTAACAGATATCCTAAATTTTGTCTTTAATGGGTATAAATTAATTAAAAACGACACGGACTCAGGCAACAGAGTATCTCAAACCCCATAATGTTATTTTAAAATATACAAGAACTAATTATTTACAACAAAAATTTAGTTTTTAATGTGCAATAAGTAAAGAAAAACCACACGGAATCAGGCAAAAGAGTCTCTCAAACCCCTTAAAGCTCTTTTAAAAGATACAAGAACTACTTATTTACAACAAAAATTTAATTTTTAATGAGCACTAAGTAAAGAAAAACCACACGGAATCAGGCAACAGAGTCTCTCAAACCCCGTAAAGCTCTTTAAACATGTACAATAACTACTTATTTAAAACACAAATGTCGTTTTTAATGAGCAAGAAGTAAAGAAAAAACACACGGAATCAGGCAACCGAGTCTCTCAAACCCCGTAAAGCTCTTTTAAAAGATACAAGAACTACTTATTTACAACAAAAATGTCGTTTTTAATGGGCACTAAGTAAAGAAAAACCACACGGAATCAGGCAACAGAGTCTCTCAAACCCCTTAAAGCTATTTTAACAGATACAAAACTAATTATTTAAAACAAAAAGTTCGTTTTTAATGAGCACTAAGTAAATAAAACCACACGGAATGAGGCAACAGAGTCTCTCAAACCCCTTAAAGCTCTTTTAACAGATACAAAAACTACTTATTTAAAACAAAAACTTCGTTTTTAATGAGCACTAAGTAAAGAAAAACCACACAGAATCAGGCAACTGAGTCTCTCAAACCCCTTAAAGCTCTTTTAAAAGATACAAAAACTACTTATTTAACACAAAATACAGGCAAGCAAATAACATGGGAATTCCTATACATGCAAGCAAATAACTGAGTTATTTTTACGTCACAATTTTCAGCTTAAAACCATTCTAATTATAGCATCCCATTTCTCATACTTTAATTACTCGTTACGCTTTCTTAACCACCGGAAGTTTAACCTACGTAAATTAAGTTATAGACAATACTGGTTTAGAAAAACTGGAATAAAATAATTGATACAGTTTAAATTGCACGCTACCTTTGAATAGGCAATGTGATTATACCCACCTAACCAGATTATACCTACCAAACCAGATTATACCTACCAGAAACCTGTTTGGTACGGGGGCGCACGCAAATTCATTATGTACATACTACTAACGCCCAATGGCCGATGTCCTTTTGGAACCACTCCTCTTGAAGCTTGAGGTTGTGACCACGAAGGTTCGTGTGGCTGAAGCTGAGATCATCGGTAGCCTGGATGGTTTCGTACGCGTCTTAGCAAAGCTTGTATACCTCAATGAGGTCGCCTCGGTGCAGTCGATTAGCTAGTGAAGGAAGTTTGAGCTTGTGGAGCCTATTTTCTTAAGGTAAGTTTCTCAAAGTTGGACAGAACTTTATTATTCGTCTTTGAACTTTTTCGAGAGCTTCGATGTCTTTGTTGTAAAAGGGACGTGTAGTGCAATGACCATATTCAAGGATTGGCCGTACCAAAGCTTCGTAGAGAAGGCAAAGGGTCTTATCATTTCCAAAAGTGAAGTCGTGCCTTAAAACTCCTGCAACACGATTTGCTTTCCCAATAATGCTGTTGTAGTGGGCCTGGAAGTCTAGGTTGCTGTCAATGACAACTCCCAAGTCATGCTCCTCCTGGCATGATGTGATTGGTAAGTCTCCTAGTCTATATTCATAGTGGATAGTAGGTTTCCCTATCGTTAGCTTTTGGGTTTTGTCGATATTGATTTCCATCAGCCAGTTGGACATCCAACTATTGAGCTTGTCAAGGTCCTCTTGCAGAGATTGTGCATCGATAGCTGTTTTGATTAAAATTAATCTCTGAGACGAGGAGGGTAAGTAGTTGTATCACAGACCTCTCTGCATTCCCTACATGCAACTACATTGCACTGCATGCAAAGTGGGGGGCATTGGTAAAATTTATGTGACTGCATTTTATACAGCATGCAATTTACAATCATACAGTCCAAATTTGCCACTAAATTATTTGCCAAACATAGTTAAATTGAGATGTGTTGTTATTTGCTAAAAATACTAGGAATTTAATTTAATCTGCAATTAAAATGCACATTGAGAGGGAAATGTAATTGTTTTTTCTGATCTATTTCTTTGGGTTACTGCATGATTTTGACTGAATATTAAAGACAGAAGTGTCCCTGTAGTGACTATCTATCTTACTATTTTACAGTCTTAATATGAAATAGAGTTTTTTTTTTAATTATGCTCAAACTTTATAAAAATAGGGGGGGGGATCTATGTTTCGAAATCTAAAGAGGCGGTAATATTGCCATTTCTTTTTCACTAAAAAAATATCCAAAAGAGATATTTCACAATGAATATACCTAAAAAAGATTATTTTTCAAAACCAACCGGGGGGACGGGGGAATAACAAATCTAGGGGCAGGGGGTAAAAAAAATATAGCGAAATGTATATCCCCTCCTTTCCAATTGACACCACTGACTGTGCATGAAGATGTAAAAGAAAAAAAGAAACAGGACAGTGTATGCTGTTTCCATGCTTAAAAAGGAGTGAATTTGTGAAAATCTGGACTGAACAAGATGTATATTTCGGAAATCTAGGGAAGGCGGGGGGGGGGCAAATTTGTCTGTTTTTTATTTTTCCTGTGAAAAAATATATGTGCATTTTTTCAATGGAAATAACCCCTAAAAAGAATTTTTAGGGGGCAAATGCCCCCCTCCAAATCGACGCCACCACATGCTAAGACCTTTTCTGGTTTATAATTACCACTTTTAATATCTCAGATTAGTTTGAAGCATAATATTTACATGCTGTTAAATAGGTTGGGATACTGTATTGTGACTGGGGTAGCCTAGGTTTAAATCCTGGTTGAGGCAATTTTTACAATAGGTACTTGCTTTTTAGGACTCTACTGTAAGTGAAGGAAAAATAGAGAATATATTTTAGTGCTATCAGGCAAAAATTGATTATGCTTGTTGTTCAAGGTGGAAGGGGGATGCAATTATCCTATATAGGGTTTTGGATCATGAGCTTTCAATGGCACAGATTTTATTTTCAACTGATTACTTCTCCTAAAACTTTAAAGGCCAAGGAGCAAAAATAATGAAAATATACTTTCTTATGAGAATTTCCAAACTACTCACTGCATTTCAGCAAAAAAATTATAACAATGGTCACGCTAATTTCCATAATTATATTAAACCACACATCTTTAATTCTTATAATGTCCTTGAGGTTTCAAAAATCTGTACTTACATATCATATAGGATAATATCAGAGGCAACGCTACAGTGTTTCCTATAGTAAAGGCCATGCAACTCCAATGTTTTATTATTACTTTTTTTCCAGGGGCACTTTATATGGATGGGGTCGTCGTATAAACTTCAAATTGGGCTCATTCAATTGGATATCGAGTGTTCTAGTGCCCTTTTTAAGATTCAAAAGTGATTGGAGGGCAACTAGCCAAACACCCTTTTTCCCCAAGTATGTCCGACAAATAATTTTACGTAGCTTTTTGTTAAAAATAGTTCAAAGATCATATAACAAAAATTCCGGGGTCACCACAAGTCCCTAGGGCCCGGGGGAAGGCATTGCAAGTTATGCCCTGGGGGCACATATGGTTCTTATAGAAAAGATGCTCGTAAAAACTTCAGAAGGGGCTCATTTGATTGGAAAATAAAAGTTCTACTCCACCTTTTTAGAGTCAAAAGAGAACGGAGGGCAATTATCCCCCCCTCACGCCCTTCTTCCCCAATTGCATTAGATAAAAGTTTTGCCATTTTGTTAAAAATAATTCAAAGTTCAGATAATAAAACTCTGATATCAACATACCCCCCCCCCCCCCAGGACCTGGGGGCAGGCGTTATAAGTTATGCCCTGGGGGCTTATAAGGCACTTATTTTGTTAAAAATTGCTAAAAGGTTATATAACAAAAACTCTAGTGTCGACAAAACCCCCCAGAGCACGGGGGAGGCGTTGAAAGTTATAACCTGGGAGCATATATGGTTCTTATGGAAGGGATGCTTGTATATACTACAGAGACGGCTAGTTTGTTTGGAAAGTGATAGTTCTTGTTGACTTTTTAAGACTCAAAAGAGATTGGAGGGCAACTAGCCCCTTCCCCCCACGCCCTTTTTTCCCAAATGTATCAGTTAAAAATTTTGAGATAGCTATTTTGTTAAAAATGGTTAAAAGGTCAGATCACTGAAACTCTGGTGTTGACACAACCCCCCAGGGCCCGGGGTAAGTTGTTGTAAGTTATGCCCTGGGGGCATGTATGGTTCTTACAGAAGGGATGCTTGTATAAACTTCAGAGAGAGCTCATTTGATTGGAAATTGAAAGTTCTTGTTCACTTTTATGAACTAAAGAAATCTAAGGGCCACTACCCCCCCCCCCCCCCCACGCCCTTTGCCCTCGAACCCGTCCAATAAGAATTTTGAGATAACAATATAAAAAAAAATAGTTCAAATATCAGATAACAAAAACTCCCGTGTCGACACAAACCCCCAGGGCCCGGGGAGTAGAGGTGACCCTAAAGCTCCGATTGCCCACCCCTGCTGCCACCTATAACTTTTTTTACATAATTCATGGATGGTTATGTGTGTCGGTCGATTTATTTGATGTTTTTCATGGATGTTTAATGGTTTTTGTCAGTGAGAATTTGAAAAACAGGAACTTTGTCACATTTATGGATGTCAACAGCAATTCATGTCTGTTATATGGTTTTCTCAGTGAGAATGAAAAAACAGGAATTTTCTCACTTGGAAAAACAGGAATTTTCTCACATGGAAAACCATAAACCACGTGGTCCTGTCACGAGTAGCACCTGTGAACTGGATTTACATAATCGCTAGGGGACATTATTGATTCACGAAGGGGAGAATTAAGAAACATTAAGGCTTCTTTAATCTTAGGTCTGAGGGATAAACGTTCTTTAGGTCAGGGAGAAAAATTAATATTCTATTTTTAAATAGGGCTTCATTGATCTTTAGTGTCAGGAATTATAATTGACATCACTTGATATCTTGGAATTATGCGGGAGTCTAAAGAGATAGAAATTCTATTTTTAAATACGGCTTCACGGAGCTTTAAGTCAGAGAGATAAATTGATATTCTAACGAAACCCTAATAGTTTAGCTAGGAAAATTTATGAGATGAAGAGATTAACGTAGGACAGGGTTTCCTAGAAATTTGAAATGCGTTAGCGCAGAGATGCCAAACAAAAGGAACACGCTGAAATTACGTTTAGGGATTATTTGGGACGAAACCGTTTTATCCATTTTATAGGATTATTTCGGCGAAACAGTTAGAGACATTTGAAAGAAGATTTTAGGAAAGGTTTTAGAAGAGAATTTGAGGGTGAAACTCTCTGGTCGTTATAATACACAAGTTCCATTTGAACAGTGTTGTGAGGTCCTCTACCACAACCCCAAAGGGCTCCAATCCCCCCCCACAACCCCGAAGGAAGCCCTCGGTACTCAAAGATCCCCCAAGCTCCCATAGAGCCCCAGCCCCCCAAACACCCTCCTCAGACCCTCAAAGGCCCTCCTCTGGTCCTCAAAGGGCCCCCGGACCCCCAAAGGGCACCCCGGACCCCAAAGGCCCTCCCCCCGGTCCTCAAAGGTCCCCCGGGCTCCCAAAGAGCCACCGGCGCCCCCAAAGACCCACCCAGACCCCCAAAGGCCATCCCCGGGCCCCCCAAAGGCCCATCGAGCTCCCAACGGACCAACGGGGTCCCAAAGCCCCTACACCGGTCCCCAAATGGCTCCCAGGCCCCCAACTGTCCCCCCCGGACCCCCAAAGGCCCACCCCCGGCCCCCAAAGGGCCAACCGGCTCCCAAAGGACCAAACGATCCTCAAGTGTCCCCCAGACTCCCAAAGGCCCCCCTGTGCCCAAAAGGCCCTCCCCCGGTCCCCAAAGGTCCCCCCGGGCCAGAGAAGCGCCGCTGGGATGCGCCGTGGGCCAGGAAAGCGCCGCAGGATGTGCCGCAGGGATGCGCCGCGGGTCAGGAAAGCGCCGTGGGGGATGCGCCGCAGGGAGGCACCGCAGGAAAGCACCACTGGATGCACCGCAGGGATGCACCGCAAAAAAAAAAGTAAACTAAAAAGTAGAAATTTCAAAAGGTTATCCCCCAAACGCCCTCCTCAGACCCCCCAAGGCCCGCCCCTGGTCCTCCCAGGTCCCTCGGGCCCCCACAGGGGCCACCGGCCCCCACGGTTCCCCCCAACACCTGCCCTGGGCCCCCCAACGCGCTACGCTCCATTTTTTACAAATTTTTTATGGCTTTATCATATCTTTTCTGAACAAGTTCCATTCATAATGTCATTCCTAAACCCATTTTCCAACCTCAAAGAGTCCCCTCCCCAATTCGTAAATACTTTCTTGAATTTTTTAACATGGTATTTTTTTAACTTTTTTACGTATCTTAAAATGACATGAAATATTCTTACGGCTCTACCAATCATACTCTGTGCTTGTTCATGGACACGACGTGGCTTTCCCACTGGTACTCTATGGCAGGTTATCGACACTACCTAGTTTATTGCATGTATTAAATCAGTATTTTTTACGCAGTGGAAGGATAAACACACATTTCAAATCTGTAAAAAAGTGAGGATGAATTATTCGACGAGCGTATGTGCACATGATAAAATCATTGTCGTATTGAATACTGACAAGGAGAAATACCTGAGATATGAAACGAGTGCAAGCGGTAACACTATTGGAAATGTATGCATGCGTTGTCATGACAGCGAGAAGTTAGATTTCTTTGGAGTACCCAAGAATTTTAATCGTGTAAACGGTGGATATTCAAGAGTATCATTACCAGAGAAATTAGTGCTCAAAGAGAATGCAAACTTAAAAATAATTGTCGATGATCGGGGACAACTCCTTGCTAGGGTTTCTGGTAACACATTACCTGTTGATAAATCCTATCATCATCTTTCCGGTATTAGCATTTTAAAGAGAACAAGAAGGAGAAGACAAGCATACTCCTGCAATAATGTCATTAATCATATCTTGTCAATATGCCAAAACTGGCATATATGTAAAAATAATGTGACAGTAGACAGTGAAATCACAGGCAGAATAAAAAGGACATTAGCAGACAATATCATCAATGAATATAATGATGAATTGACGGAAAGTGAAGCGCAAGTGTACTAATAATGTGTAATAATGTATTTAACGTATTTTTATATTAATATTCTACATCTCATTATTTCATTAAAAATATTTTATGCATTATTTTGTTAAGTGTTCATTATTTTAGGGTATGCTAGAAAGTCAAACGTTCAGAATATATATTAAAAAGGTCAGAGATGAAAGAAAAAGAATTTTTAGAGATAAAGATAATACTATCATGCTCAATGTCTCATAGAAGATAGAAAAGTTCAAGATCTCTTCTGAATTTTACCAAATAACACAATTCACTTCTAATTTCACCAGAGAAAATAAAATGCTTCCACTTCAGTTTTAAGTTCACCGAGACATAGAAAATTTAAAGTTCACTTCTAAATTTTTCTGTAGAAGAAATGAAAAGTTAGTCTATGATTATGATTATTTTCAATGGAGATAAAAAGTTTCACTTTAATTATAAATTTTCTTAAATTAAATTCCGACCTTTATTAAAGAGTCAAATATAAATTTATGTTCCAAATATTTCCAAGGAAAACAAAAAGTTCAACTTCTATTCTGAAATTATCTCAATGAAAATAAAATAAGCTATTGATCATTTCTATTTTCTCAAAATAATAAAAAAATTTTCCACTTCAGTTCAGATTTTTCTCAAACAGATGAAAAAATTTAAAATACTGTTACAAATTTTTCATAAAAGATTGAAAAGTTCAAGTTCTCTTCTGAATTTTATCAATAAAAATGAAATAAGTTACTGATCAATTCTAATTTCACCAGAGAAAATAAAAAGCTTCCACGTCAGTTTTAAGTTCACCAAGACATAAAAAGTTTAAAGTTCACTTCTAAATTTTTCTCTAGAAGAAAGGAAAAGCTATAATATGATCCTGATTATTTTCCATGATGATAAAAATTTTCCCTTTAATTCTAAATTTTCTTATATTCAATTCGATCCTTTCTTAAAGAGTCAAATTTGAAGTTATGGTCTAAATATCCCATCTGGGGAAGAAAAGTTCAAATTCGATTCTGAATTTTATCAATGAAAATGAAATGAGTTATTGATCATTTCTATTTTCCCAAAATAAATATAAAAATTTTCCGCTTCAGTTCAGATTTTTCTCAAACAGATGAAAAAATTTAAAATACTGTTCCAAATTTTTCATAGAATATAGAAAAGTTCAAGTTCTCTTCTTAATTTTACTAAAGAAAAAAATACAATTCTAATTTCACCAGATAAATAAAAAGCGTACACATCAGTTTTAAGTTCACCAAGATATAACAAATTTTATGTTCAATTCAAAATTTTTTTGAAGAAGATAGGAAAAGTCATACTATAATTGTGATTATTTTCCATGAAGATGAAAAGTTTCACTTTAATTCTAATTTTCTTAAATCCTGAAATGACATGAAATATGCTTACGGCTCTGCCAATCGTACTCTGTGCTTGTTCATGGACACGACACGGCTTTCCCACTGGTACTCTATGGCAGGTTATCGACACTACCTAGTTTATTTCATGCATTAAATCAGTATTTTTTACGCAGTGGAAGGATAAACACACAATTCATATCTGTAAAAAAGTTAGGATGAATTATTCGACGAACGTATTTGCACATTATAAAATCATTTTATTATTTAATGCTGACAATGAGAAATAACTGAACTATGAAACTAGTGCAAGCTTTAAAACTATTTGAAATGTATGAATGCGTTGTCATGACAGCGAGAAGTTATATTTCTTTGGACTATCGAAATCATTCAAAATTGCTCAAGGTGGATATGCGAGAGTGAGAGCACCAGAGATGATAGTGCTAAAGGAGAATGCCAACTTAAAAATAATTGTCGATGATCGGGGACAACTCCTTGCTTACAGTTCTGGTAGCACAATACCTATTGATAGATCCTATTCCCATCGTTCTGGTATTACTATTCAAATGAAAGCAAAGAAGAAAAGAAAGGCCTACTGCTGCACTAGTGTAAGAAATCATATCATGTCTACCTGCCAGAACTGCCATCTATGTAAAAATAATGTGAGAATAGACAGTGAAATCACAGGCAGAATAAAAGGGACATTAGCAGACAATATCATCAATGAATATAAAGATGAATTGACGGAAAGTGAAGCGCAAGTGTACTAATAATGTGTTATAATGTATTTAACGTATTTATATATTAATATTCTACATGTCATTATTTCAGTAAAAATATTTTATGCATTATTTTGTTAAGTGTTCATTATTTTAGGGTATGCTAGAACGTCAAACGCTCAGAATATCTATTAAAAAGGTCAGAGATGAAAGAAAAAGAATTTTTAGAGATTAAGATACTACTAGCAGACTCAATGTTTCATAGAAGATAGAAAAGTTCAAGATCTCTTCTGAATTTTACCAAAAAACACAATTCAATTCTAATTTCACCAGAGATAACAAAAATTTTCCAATTTAGTTCATTATTTCCCAAAGACATAACGAAATTTAAAGTTCAATTCTAAATTTGTCAGCAGAAGATAGGAAAAGTTGTGCTATGATTGTGATTATTTTCCATGGAGATAAAAAGTTTCACTTTAATTCTAAATTTTCTTAAATTCAATTCCGACCTTTCTCAAAGAGTCAAATTTAAAGTTCTGTTCCAAAAGTTAACCCTAAAAGGTTAAAGAATTTTTCTGAAATTATCTTAAGCCTGAGACGTTTTTATTCTTTAGAATAGTCCATCGCCACGAAAATTAGACATTCAAATTCAACATGCCAGTGAACACACTTTCAAGTTCAACATGTTGGAGAACCCTAAATAGTCATCCATAAAAAGGTAAGTTAACCCTAAAAGGTTAAAGAGTTTTTCTGAAATTACAAATTCAGATCCAATATGTCAGGAAACACACTTTCAGGTTCAGCATGTAGGAGAACCCTAAACGCTCATCCCTAAAAAGGGAAGTTAACCCTAATGGATAAAGAATTTCTCTATTTATGTAGAGTTTCAACTAGCTATGGCTAAGTTTGTTAAAGACAAACTATTTTCTTGCGAAAACACATAAAATAGGAAAAAATATTCAATGTTCCTTTAGTACCTACTCAATTAGGCTTAAATGAAGATATTTATGCAGAGTTTCAACTAGCTATGGCTAAGTTTGCTAAATACAATCTATTTTCTTGCGAAAACACACAAACTCAGAAAAAATGTTCAATGTTCATCTAGTAACTACGCAATTAGGCTTAAATGAAGATATTTATGCAGAGTTTCAACTAGCTATGGCTAAGTTTGATAAAGACAAGCTATTTTCTTGCGAAAACACACAAAATCAGAAAAAAAAATATTCAATGTTCCTTTAGTACCTACGCAATTAGGCTGAAATGAAGATATTTATGCAGAGTTTCAACTAGCTATGGCTAAGTTTGATAAAGACAAGCTATTTTCTTGTGAAAACACGCAAAATCAGATAAAATGTTCAATGTTCCTTTAGTACCTAAGCAATTAGACTAAAAATGAAGATATCTATGCAGAGTTTCAACTATCTATGGCTAAGTTTGCTAAAGACAAGCTATTTTCATGTGAAAACACACAAAATCAGAAAAAATGTTCAATGTTCCTTTAGTACCTACACAATTAGACTAAAAATGAAGATATTTATGCAGAGTTTCAACTAACTATGGCTAAGTTTACTAAAGACAAGCTATTTTCTGGCGAAAACACACAAAATCAGAAAAAATGATCAATGTTCCTTTAGTACCTATGCAATTAGGCTTAAATGAAGATATTTATGCAGAGTTTCAACTAGCTATGGCTAAGTTTGCTAAAGACAAGCTATTTTCTTGTGAAAACACACAAAATCAGAAAAAATGATCAATGTTCCTTTAGTACCTACTCAATTATACAAAAAATGAAGATATTTATGCAGAGTTTCAACTAGCTATGGCTAAGTTTGCTAAAGACAAGCTATTTTCTTGTGAAAACACACAAAATCAGAAAAAATGATCAATGTTCCTTTAGTACCTACGCAATTAGACGAAAAATGAAGATATCTATGCAGAGTTTCAACTAGCTATGGCTAAGTTTGCTAACGAAAAGCTATTTTCTTGTGAAAACACACAAAATCAGAAAAAATTGTCAATGTTCCTTTAGTACCTACGCAATTAGACTAAAAATGAAGATATTTATGCAGAGTTTCAACTAGCTATGGCTAAGTTTGCTAAAGACAAGCTATTTTCTTGCGAAAACACACAAAATCAGGAAAAATGATCAATGTTCCTTTAGTACCTACGCAATTAGACTAAAAAATGAAGATATTTATGCAGAGTTTCAACTAGCTATGGCTAAGTTTGCTAAAGACAAGCTATTTTCTTGCGAAAACACAAAATCAGAAAAAATGTTCAATGTTCCTCTAGTACCTACACAATTAGACTAAAAATGAAGATATTTATGCAGAGTTTCAACTAGCTATGGCTAAGTTTACTAAAGACAAGCTATTTTCTTTCGAAAACACACAAAATCAGAAAAAATGTTTAATGTTCATTTAGTACATGCACACTTAGGCTTAAATGAAGATATTTATGCAGAGTTTCAACTAGCTATGGCTAAGTTTGCTAAAGACAAGCTATTTTCTTGCGAAAACACACAAAATCAGAAAAAAAAATGTTCAATGTTCCTCTAGTACCTACGCAATTAGGCTGAAATGAAGATATATATGCAGAGTTTCAACTAGCTATGGCTAAGTTTGCTAAGGACAAGCTATTTTCTTGCGAAAACACACAAAATCAGAAAAAATATTGTTAGGTTAGGTTAAGTTAGATTAGGTTAGGTTAGCCTACGTACGCGCGCATATAGGTTAGGTTAGGTTGGGTTAAGTTAGGTTAGGTTAAGTTAGGTTAGATTAAGTTAGGTTAGGTTAAGTTAGGTTAGGATAGGTTAGATTAAGTTAGGTTTGGTTAAGTTAGGTTAGGCTAGGTTAGCCTACGTACGCGCGCGTACGTAGGCTAACCTAGCCTAACCTAACTTAGCCTAACCTAACTTAATCTAACCCATCCTAGCCTAACCTAACTTAACCTAACCTAACTTAACCTAACCTAACTTAATCCAACCTAACCTATATGGGCGCGTACGTAGGCTAACTTAACCTAATCTAACTTAACCTAACCTAACAACATTTTTTCTGATTTTGTGTGTTTTCGCACGAAAATAGAATGTCTTTAGCAAACTTAGCCATAGCTAGTTGAAACTCTGCATATATATCTTCAGTTTTAGCCTAATTGTGTAGGTACTAAAGGAACAGTGAACATTTTTTTCTGATTTTTTGTGTTTTCGCAAGAAAATATCTTTTCTTTAGCAAATTTAGCAATAGCTAGGTGAAACTCTGCATAAATATCATTATTTTAGCCTAATTGCGTAGGTACTAAAGGAACATTGAACATTTTTTCTGATTTTGTGTGTTTTCGCAAGAAAATAGCTTGTCTTCAGCAACCTTAGCCATAGCTAGTTGAAACTCTGCATAAATATCTTCATTTTTAGTCTAATTGAGTATTTACTAATTGAAAATTGAAAAATTTTTCTGTTTTTGTGTGTTTTCTCAAGAAAATAGATTGTCTTTATCAAATTTAGCCATAGCTAGTTGAAACTCTGCATAAATATCTTCATTTTTAGTCTAATTGCGTAGGTACTAAAGGAACATTGATCATTCTTCCTGATCTTGTGTGTTTTCACAAGAAAATAGCTTGTCTTTAGCAAACTTAGCCATAGCTAGTTGAAACTCTGCATAAATATCTTCATTTTTAGTCTAATTGCGTAGGTACTAAAGGAACATTGATCATTTTTTCCGTTTTTGTGTGTTTTCACAAGAAAATAGCTTGTCTTTAGCAAACTCAGCCATAGCTAGTTGAAACTCTGCATAGATATCTTCATTTGTAGTCTAATTGCGTTGGTACTAAGGGAACATTGATCATTTTTTCTGATTTTGTGTGTTTTCGCAAGAAAATAGCTAGTCTTTAGCAAACTTAGCCATAGCTAGTTGAAACTCTGCATAAATATCTTCATTTTTAGTATAATGGAGTAGGTACTAAAGGAACATTTAACATTTTTTCTGATTTTGTGTGTTATCGCAAGAATATAACTTGTCTTTAGCAAACTTATCCATAGCTAGTTGAAACGGTGCATAAATATCTTCATTTAAGCCTAATTGCATAGGTGCTAATGGAACATTGAACATTTTTTCTGAGTTTTTATGTTTTCCCCAGAAAATAGCTTGTCTTTAGCAAACTTAGCCATAGTTAGTTGAAACTCTGCATAAATATCTTCATTTTTAGTCTAATTGTGTAGGTACTAAATGAACATTGAACATTTTTTCTTATTTTTTGTGTTTTCACAATAAAATATCTTGTCTTTATCAAACTTAGCCATAGATAGTCGAAACTCTGCATATATATCTTCATTTCAGCCTAATTGCGTAGGTACTAGAGGAACATTGAACATTTTTTTCTGATTTTGTGTGTTCTCGCAAGAAAATAGCTTGTCTTTAGTAAACTTAGCCATAGCTAGTTGAAACTCTGCATAAATATCTTCATTTAAGCCTAAGTGCGTAGGTACTAAAGGAACATTGAACATTTTTTCTGAGTTTGTATGTTTTCGCAAGAAAATAGCTTGTCTTTATCAAACTTAGCCATAGCTAGTTGAAACTCTGCATAAATATCTTCATTTAATCCAAATTGCGTAGGTACTAAAGGAACATTGAACATTTTTTCTGATTTTGTGTGTTTTCGCAAGAAAATTGTTTGTCTTTAACAAACTTATCCATAGCTAGTTGAAACTCTACATAAATAGAGAAATTCTTTAACCATTAGAGTTAACTTCCCTTTTTAGGGATGAGCATTTAGGGTTCTCCTACATGCTGAACCTGAAAGTGTGTTTCCTGACATACTGGATCTGAAAGTGTAATTTCAGAAAATTCTTTAACCTTTTAGGGTTAACTTACCTTTTATGGATGACTATTTAGGGTTCTCCAACATGTTGAACTTGAAAGTGTGTTCCCTGGCATGTTGAATTTGAAAGTCTAATTTTCGTGGCTAAGTAATATTACAAAGAATAAAAACGTCTCAGGCTTAAGATAATTTCAGAAAAACTTTTTAAACTTTGAGGGTTAACTTTTGGAACAAAACTTTAAATTTTAATTGTTGAGAAAAGTACGGGATTGAATACAAGATAATTTAGAATTACAGTGAAACTTTTTATCTCCATGGAAAATAATCACAATCAAAGCATAACTTTTCCTATCTTCTACAGAAAAATTTAGAATTGAACTATAAATTTCGTTATTTCTTTGTGAAATAATGACCTAAAGTGGAAGATTATTGTTTTCTCTGGTGAAATTAGAATTGAATCGTGTTCTTTGGTAAAATTCAGAAGAGATCTTGAACTTTTCTATCTTCTATGAAACATTGAGCCTGCTAGTAGTATCTTTATCTCTAAAAATTCTTTTTCTTTCATCTCTGACCTTTTTAATAGATATTCTGAGCGTTTGACGTTCTAGCATACCCTAAAATAATGAACACTTAACAAAATAATGCATAAAATATTTTTAATGAAATAATGAGATGTAGAATATTAATATATAAATACGTTAAATACATTATTACACATTATTAGTACACTTGCGCTTCACTTTCCGTCAATTCATCTTTATATTCATTGATGATATTGTCTGCTAATGCCCTTTTTATTCTGCCTGTGATTTCACTGTCTATTCTCACATTATTTTTACATAGATGGCAGTTCTGGCAGGTAGACATGATATGATTTCTTACACTCGTGCAGCAGTAGGCCTTTCTTTTCTTCTTTGCTTTAATTTGAATAGTAATACCAGAACGATGGGAATAGGATCTATCAATAGGTATCATGCTACCAGAACTGTAAGCAAGGAGTTGTCCCCGATCATCGAAAATTATTTTTAAGTTGGCATTCTCCTTTAGCACTATCATCTCTGGTGCTCTCACTCTCGCATATCCACCTTGAGCAAGTTTGAATGATTTCGATAGTCCAAAGAAATCTAACTTCTCGCTGTTATGACAACGCATGCATACATTTCCAATGGTGTTACCGCTTGCACTCGTTTCATAGTTCAGGTATTTCTCCTTGTCAGCATTCAATACGACAATGATTTTATCATGTGCACATATGTTCGTCGAATAATTCATCCTCACTTGTTTACAGAAATGAATTGTGTGTTTATCCTTCCACTGTGTAAAAAATACTGATTTAATGCATGCAATAAACTATGTAGTGTCGATAACCTGCCATAGAGTACCAATGGAAAAGCCGTGTCGTGTCCATGAGCAAGCAGAGAGTACGATTGGCATAGCCATAAGCATATTTTATTTCATTTCAGGATTTAAGAAAATTAAATTTAAAGTGAAACTTTTCATCTTCATGGAAAATAATCACAATTATAGGATAACTTTTCCTATCTTCTACGGAAAAATGAAGAATTGAACTTAAAATTTTTTATGTCTTGGTGAACTTAAAACTGATGTGGAAGCTTTTTATTTCTCTGGTGAAATTAGAATTGAATTGTGTTCTTTAGTAAAATTCAGAAGAGAACTTGAACTTTTATATCTTCTATTAAAAATTTGGAACAGTATTTTAAATTTTTTCATCTGTTTGAGAAAAATCTGAACTGAAGTGGAAAATTTTTATATTTATTTTGTGAAAATAGAAATGATCAATATCTCATTTCATTTTCATTGATAAAATTCAGAATTGAACTTGAAGTTTTCTTCTCCCGGGGAAATATTTAGAAGAGAACTTCAAATTTGACTCTTTGAGAAAGGTTGGAATTTAATTTAAGAAAATTTAGAATTAAAGTGAAACTTTTATCTTCATGAAAAATAATCACAATCATAGGATAACTTTTCATATCTTCTACAGAAAAATTTAAAAGTGAACTTTAAAATGTGCATTTCTTTGTGAACTTAAATCTGAAGTGGAAGCTTTTAATTTTCTCTGGTGAAATTAGAATTGATCAGTAACTTATTTCATTTTTATTGATAAAATTCAGAAGAGAACTTTAACTTTTCTATCTTCTATGAAAAATTTGGAAAAGTATTTTAAATTTTTTCATCTGTTTGAGAAAAATCTGAACTGAAGTGGAAAATTTTTTTATTATTTTGGGAAAATAGAAATGATCAATAGCTTATTTCATTTTCTTTGAGATAATTTCAGAATCAAAGTTGAACTTTTCGTCTTCCGGGAAAATATTTGGAACAGAACTTTAAATTTGACTCTTTGAGAAAGGTCGGAATTGAATTTAATAAAATTTAGAATTATAGTGAAACTTTTTATCTCCATGGAAAATAATCATAATCATAGCATAACTTTTCCTATCTTCTACAGAAAAATTTGGAAGTGTACTTTAAATTTTTTATGTCTCAGTGAACTTAAAACTGAAGTGGAAGCATTTTATTTTCTCTTGTGAAATTAGAAGTGAATTGTTTTCTTTTGTAAAATTCAGAAGAGATCTTGAACTTTTCTATCTTCTATGAAAAATTGAGCCTGCTAGTAGTATATTTATCTCTAAAAATTCTTTTTCTTTCATCTCTGACCTTTTCAATAGATATTCTTAACGTTTGACGTTCTAGCATACCCTAAAATAATGAACACTTAACAAAATAATGCATAAAATATTTTTAATGAAATAATGACATGTAGAATATTAATATAAAAATACGTTAAATACATTATTACACATTATTAGTTCACTTGCGCTTCACTTTCAGTCAATTCATCTTTATATTCATTGATGATATTGTCTGCTAATGTCCTTTTTATTCTGCCTGTGATTTCACTGTCTACTGTCACATTATTTTTAAATAGATGGCAGTTTTGGCATATTTAAAAGATATGATTAATGACATTATTGCAGGAGTATGCCTGTCTTCTACTTCTTGTTCTCTTTAAAATGCTAATACCGGAAAGATGATGATAGGATTTATCAACAGGTAATGTGTTACCAGAAACCCTAGCAAGGAGTTGTCCCCGATCATCGCCAATTATTTTTAAGTTTGCATTCTCTTTGAGCACTAATTTCTCTGGTAATGATACTCTTGAATATCCACCGTTTACACGATTGAAATTCTTGGGTACTCCAAAGAAATCTAACTTCTCGCTGTCATGACAACGCATGCGTACATTTCCAATAGTGTTACCGCTTGCACTCGTTTCATAGTTCAGGTATTTCTCCTTGTCAGTATTCAATACGACAATGATTTTATCATGTGAACATAAGTTCGTCGAATAATTCATCCTCACTTTTTTACAGATATGAATTGTGTGTTTATCCTTCCACTGCGTAAAAAATACTGATTTAATGCATGCAATAAACTAGGTAGTGTCGATAACCAGCCATAGAGTACCAGTGGGAAAGCCACGTCGTGTCCATGAACAAGCACAGAGTATAATTGGTAGAGCCGTAAGCATATTTCATGTCATTTTAAGATACGTAAAAAAGTTAAAAAAATACCATGTTAAAAATTCAAGAAAGTATTTACGAATTGGGGAGGGGACTCTTTGAGGTTGAAAATGGGTTTAGGAATGACATTATGAATGGAACTTGTTCAGAAATGATATTATAAAGCCATAAAAAAAGTATTAAAAAAATAGAGAGGGGACTCTTTGGGGGGCCCAGGGAGGGTGTTTGGGGGACCCTTGGGGGGCCGGGGGCCCCGGGGGGCGCCCGCGGGACCAGGGCGGCCCAGGGGAGGGCCGGGGGGGGTCGGCGGAGGGGGTGGGGGCGATAACAGTTAAAAATTTTTAATGGTTCGTTTACATTTTTTTTGAGGCGCATCCCTGCGGCGCATCCAGCGGCGCTTTCCTGCGGTGTCTCCCTGCGGCGCATCCCCCGCGGCGCGTTTCTGACCCACAGCGCATCCCTGCGGCACATCCTGCGGCGCTTTCCTGGCCCACGGCGCATCCCGGCGGCGCTTCTCTGGCCCGGGGGACCTTTGGGGACCGGGGGAGGGCCTTTGGGGCACAGGGGGGGCCTTTGGGAGTCTGGGGGACACTTGAGGACCGATTGGTCCTTTGGGAGCCGGTTGGCCCTTTGGGGGCCGGGGGAGGGCCTTTGGGGGTCCGGGGGGACAGTTGGGGGCCTGGGGGACATTTGGGGACCGGTGTAGGGCCTTTGGGACCCCGTTGGTCCTGTGGGAGCTCGATGGGCCTTTGGGGGGCCCGGGGATGGCCTGTGGGGGTCTGGGTGGGCCTGTGGGGGCGCCGGGGGCTCTTGGGGAGCCCGGGGGCCCGTGGCGGACGGGGGGGCGGGCCTTTGGGGGTCCGGGGTGCCCTTTGGGGGTCCGGGAGGCCCTTTGAGGACCAGAGGAGGGCCTTTGAGGGTCTGAGGAGGGCGTTTGGGGGGATGGGGCTCTATGGGAGCTTGGGGGATCTTTGAGTACCGGGGGCTTCCTTCGGGGTTGTGGTGGGGGATCGGAACCCTTTGGGGTTGTGGTAGAGGACCTCACAACACTGTTCAAATGGAACTTGTGTATTATAACGACCACAGAGTTTCACCCTCAAATTCTCTTCTAAAACCTTTCCTAAAATCTTCTTTCAAATGTCTCTAACTGTTTTGCCGAAATAATCTCATAAAATGGATAAAACGGTTTCGCCCCAAATAATCCCTAAACGTAATTTCAGCGTGTTCCTTTTGTTTGGCATCTCTGCGCTAACGCATTTCAAATTTCTAGGAAACCCTTTCCAACGTTAATCTCTTCATCTCATAAATTTTCCTAGCTAAACTATTAGGGTTTCGTTAGAATATCAATTTATCTCTCCGACTTAAAGCTCAGTGAAGCCGTATTTAAAAATAGAATTTCTATCTCTTTAGACTCCCGCATAATTCCAAGATATCAAGTGATGTCAATTATAATTCCTGACACTAAAGATCAATGAAGCCCTATTTAAAAATAGAATATTAATTTTTCTCCCTGACCTAAAGAACGTTTATCCCTCAGACCTAAGATTAAAGAAGCCTTAATGTTTCTTAATTCTCCCCTTCGTGAATCAATAATTTCCCCTAGCGATTATGTAAATCAAGTTCACAGGTGCTACTCGTGACAGGACCACGTGGTTTATGGTTTTCCATGTGAGAAAATTCCTGTTTTTCCAAGTGAGAAAAATCCTGTTTTTTCATTCTCACTGAGAAAACCATATAACAGACATGAATTGCTGTTGACATTCATAAATGTGACAAAGTTCCTGTTTTTCAAATTCTCACTGACAAAAACCATTAAACATCCATGAAAAACATCAAATAAATCGACCGACACACATAACCATCCATGAATTATGTAAAAAAAGTTATAGGTGGCAGCAGGGGTGGGCAATCGGAGCTTTAGGGTCACCTCTACTCCGGGGGCAGGCGCTGTAAGTTTTGCCCTGCCAGTATCTATAGTTTTTATGGAAGGGATGCTCGTATTAACTTCAGAGAGGGCTCATTTGATTGGAAATTGAAAGTTGTAGCTCAATTTTAAGAGTCAAAAGCGATCGGAGGGCAGCTAGCCTCCCCCCACGCCCTTTTCCCCCCAAATGCATCTGATGAAAATTTTGAGATAACCGAATGTGTTAAAAATAGTTCAAGAGTCAGATAACAAAATTTTTCTGTGGTAACACAACCCCCCAGGACCTAGGGGTGGGCATTGTAATTTATGCTCTGGGGGTGTATATGGTTCATATGGAAGTGATGCTTGTGTAAACATCAGAGAAGGCTCATTTGAGTAGAAAGGGAAAGTTCTAGTTCACTTTAATTACTTCACAAAAAGCGAAGTATTTAAAATAAGTATGCCTCGGGGGTTGGGAAAATTTCCCACTGCTCCCAGGGTAGTTATGCAAACTGTCTGTTGTTCTTATATAAGGTTCTTAACAAAGGGGTAATTGTATAGACTGTGGAAAAGGCTCATCCGTTTAAATCAAAAGTTCTAGCTCCGTTTTTAAAAGTCAAGAATAATCGGACAGTAAGCACCCCCCCCCCCCACACGCCATTTTTTCTAAATGCTTCTGATCTCAAATTTTGAGTTAGCCATTTTGTTTAAAATCGTCCAAATGTCAAAAAGCTACGGTTCCGGGTTTGAATCTTCCCAGCCCTGGGGGAAAGGGCTGTAAGTTATACTAGCAGCCCATCATTAACATATAAAGCTTCTATTGAAAGCGTGGTCGTATAATTTAGGAGGAAATTCATTCAACTGGGAATCGAAATTTATTCTGCCCCTTTCAAAATCAAAATTGACTGAAAAGTAACCAGCCCCCCCCCCCTGCGCCTTTTTTCCTCCTGATGGATCTTATCCAAATTTTGAAATAGTTATTTTGTTCAAAATAATCTAAAATTGAAATTACTATAACTTAGGGGTTGATGAATCCTCCATGACCCCCGGGGGCAAGGATTGTAACTTATTTAAGTTGCCTGTTTTTAAATATAAGGTTTTTGTGGTGGTCAGGTGGTCAGTCGTATTAACTTTGAAGGGGGCTCATTTGATCGGAAATTGAGACTTCTAGTTCTTTTTCAAGAGTCATTAAATAAAAAAAAACAAGTTTTTTAAACTGAAAGTAAGGAGCAACTTTAAAACTTAAAACGAACATAAATTATTCCGTATATGAAAGGGGCTGTCTCCTCCTCAACACCTCACTCTTTACGCTAAAGTTTTTTATTATTTAAAAATAGAGTTGTGAGACAGAGTCAAACTTTAGCGTAAAGAGCGAGGCGTTGAGGAGGGGACAGCCCCTTTCATATACAGAATAATTTCTGTTTGTTTTAAGTTTTAATGTCGCTCCTTACTTTCAGTTTAAAAAACTTGTTTTTTTTATCTAATTTCTGATCGTTTTTTCGTTAATGTAGCTTTGATTTTGGCTCACCGTCATTGAATAAGTAAACAAAATTTGCATAGAAATTTTACTCTTCTTTTGCTAAATGGCTGTCTCTAAATTTGGTTCTGATAAAATTTATAAATTAACTTACGTAACGAATTTCTATATTTGTATATTTTTCTTCTGGCGAAATATACCTTGCAGATACAGTTGCAGAATTTTGCAGATATGAGCTTGAAACCTATGTAATAGGGTTTTCTGATACGCTGAATAAGAATTTTCATTAAAATTATTTCACTTTAGGGCATGTTTTCTCCATCTTTAAAAAATCAGGTAAATTCTCTCAGGCTCGTAGCCTTTGATGAGTAATACCAAACTTAATAAAATTTATATATTTAGAATCAGCATTATAAGCCCATTCTTTTGATACATTTATTGACATCAAAATTCTGTTTTTAAAAGTTTCGATTACTGTTGAGCCGTATCGCTTTTTTTTTTTTTATTATGTATATGTTATTACGTATATGAGGGGGTTCTCCCCGTTGTCAATACCACGCTCTTTACGTTAAAAGGTAAAAAAAAATTTAATTCACAAACCCCTGAATCACAAAGGCGTTTAATTAGAATAGATAGCTCTTTTGAAAGCACCAAAAAAAATGTAGCGTAAATAGCGAGGTATTGACTTGGGAGAGAACCCCCTCATGTACGTAATAATTTCTGTTCGTTTTAAGTTCTAATGTTGCCTCTTACTTTCAGTTGAAAAAACTTGTTTTTTTATATTTAATTTCTGATCGTTTTTAAATAATGCTTGGAAATCTGGCGCACCCTTCATAGAAATGTCCCTTACCCCAAAAAAACATCCTCCACGGAAAGATTCTCCCGAGTAACCCCCTCCTCTAGCCTCCCCCCCCCCACCAGAAAAAAATCCTTCCTGAAAAAGTCTGTATAGCCTACTTCCCAATAACCAATACAATATGTAAGCAATGGGCAAAGTTCATATCTTGCAGCCCTTCCCCTGTGGGGGATTACAGTGGGGATTAAGTCATACTAAAAGACATATTTATTAAATTTTCGACTATGCTGAACAAAATGGCTATCTCAAAATTTTAATTGGGTGACTTGGAAAAAAAAATGAGCGTGGGAGGGGGGCTAGTTGCCCTCCATTTTTTGGGGGGCACGCATCGTGATCTTTCTTCGAGCAAAAAATGCAAATGTCCTCCTTTTTGCAGGTAGGAGCGTGAAACTTCTTTAATAGGGTTCTGTGATAATCTGACTGTGACGGTGTAATTTTCGCTAAAGTTAATTTAAAATGCAAAATTCCACATTTTTGCAGATAGGAGTTTGAAGTTCTTTAATAATGTTCGTTGATAAGCTGAATCTAATGATGTGATTTTTGTTAAAGTTAATTTAATAAGTTCGCAATTTAAACACAATAGTATTATTAAAAAAAAATTGAGCCTTGCGAAAGTGAAACTTTAGCGTAAACTGCGAGGCGTAGAGGAGGGGACAGCCCCTTTTATATATGGAATAATTTCTGTTCGTCTTAAGTTTAACGTCGTTCCTTACTTTCAGTTAAAAAAAAAATGTTTTTTTTCTTTCATTTGTGAACGTTTTTTAATTAATGCAGGTTTTTATTTTGGCTCACCGTGCATGAATAATTAAAACGAAATTTGCATATTAGTTTTACCTTTTTTGGTTAAATGGCTTCCACCAAACTTGTTTAATTTTATTTACGAACGTTTTTATTAGTAATAATTATACGTAACCTACGAGTTAACTTACGTAACGAATTTCTACATTCATATATTTTTAATACGTATATTAGGGAGTTTGCCCCCTATTCAATACCTCGCTGTTTAGGCTAAAGTTCCAATTTTGTTCCAATTCTTTAAAAATGACCCCTTAATCACAATGGCCGTTAATTAGAATAAATAGCTCTTATGAAAGTACTAAAAATCTTTGGCTTAAAGAGCGAGGCATTGACTAGAAGGTGAACCCAATCATATAGCTAATATTTTTTCGTTCGTTTTAAGTTTTAATGTTGCTCCTTACGTTCAGTTGAAAAAACTTTTTTTTTTATTTAATTTCTGATTTTTTTTTTTTAAATAACGATGGGAAATCCGGCGCCCCCATCATAGTAAAATCACTTCCCCCATGAAAACTTGCTTCTTGGAAAGATCCTCCCATATAACCCTCGACCCACCCCCACCCCCCACTACCAGAAAAAATGCCCCCTGAAACCTTCTGTATACTTCCCAATAATCAATACTATATGTTAACATTGGGTAAAGTTCATAACTTTTAGTCCTCCCCCTGGGGGCTTTGAGGGATTAAGTCATCCTAAAAGACATAATTATATTATTTTCGAACATACTGAACAAAATGGCTTTATCAAAATTTTAATCGGGTGACTTTGGGAATAAAATGAGTTCGGGAGGGGGCCTAGTTGCCCTCCATTTTTTTGGTCACTTAAAAAGGGCACTAGAACTTTTAATTTCCGTTCCAAGGAGCCCTCCCACGATATTCTAGGACCACTGGGTCGATACGATCACCCCTGGGAAAAAAAACAAAACAAAAAAACAAATAAACACGTATCCGTGATCTTTCTTCTAGCAAAAAATGGAAAATTCCACATTTTTGTAGATAGGAGCTTGAAACCTCCACAGTAGGGTTCTCTAATATGCTGAATATGGTGGTGTGATTTTGATTAAGGTTCAATAACTTTTAGGGGGTCTTTCCCCCTTTTTTTGAAAATAAGTTAAATTTCCTCAGGCTCGTAACTTTTGATAGGTAAGATTAAACTTGATGAAACTTATATATTTGAAATCAGAATTAAAATCTGATTTTTTTGATGTATCTATTGGTATCAAAATTCCGTTTTTTAGAGTTTCGGTTACCATTGAGCCGGGTCGCTCCTTACTTACAGTTTGTTACCACGAACTGTTTGAAAAGTAATCAATAGGCAACTAGCCAAAGCTCTATTTTTTCAAATGGCATCCAGTCAAAATTTGAGATTGCCATTTTGTTCAAAATAGTTCAAAGACCAAATAACTATGCCTCCAGTGTTGAACCCCCCGCCCCTAACCCCAGGGATTTTGCTCTGAGTTATGGAACATGCTTATTGTTACTATTACCCTTTATTTACTTCAATGCTTGGATTTAGTGATTTAAGTGGCAACTTTGATTTACGTTGCAAGGGCTGTAAGTTATGCAAGTTGCTTATTGTTACGTTTATACCTTGTGTACTTTGATGCTTTCTTTACTTTGTTATTTGTTTACTTCCACCTGTTACTTTGATACTGGTTTTGATACTTTGATAAAAATTTTATGTTGAAAAAAAAGTTTGATTTTGAGATAAGGAATTTTTAAAAACTTGAAACTTTTTGCAATCAAAACAAACAAAAATTAATTTAAAAAAAATTTAACGTAAAAAGGAGTTTTTCAAAGAAAAAGTAAAGGCCATTTTAAACTTAAGTTGAGAAGATACAAATACCTGTTAAAATTCAAACCCAAAACGACCAGAAATTACTATTAAAGGATAAATGAAACCCTGTGTCGTAATATTAGTACAAAATAAGCGTAATATTAAGTACAAAAGAAAATATTTGTAATATAATTCGTTTTCAGTAAAGTGCCAATGATGCAGTAGGTTTTAGACTTTTTTTCAGTAATAGAGAGGCGATACCCAAACTCTTGTTTGTAGTTATTTTTGTTCATTTCAAGCTTGATTTGCATATTTAATTTAAGTTTCACTCATTTTAAGATTTATTTATTCATTTACATTAGTATCCATTGCATGTTTGTTTGCATTGATTCTTTATTTAATTTCTGTTCGTTTTGCGTTTCATTTATACTTCAAAAGCAAAATATTTTTTTTCGTTTTAAGTATGATTTGCATATTCAATTTAATCATTACTTGCTTTAAGATTTCTTCATTCATTTACATTATTACTTGTTGTATTTTTTTTGCTATGATTGTTTATTTAGTTTCTGGTCGTTTTGGGTTTGAATTTTATCAGGTATTTGAATTTGCTCAACATACGTTTAAAATTGCCTTTACTTTTCTTTAAAAAACTTATTTTACAATTTTTTTTAAAAATTAATTTCATAAGTAGCTAAATTATTACATACAAATCCTCAAAAATGGCAAGGGTGATATACCCAGGGAAAGTTCAAGACACTTCTAAAGTTAAACCTAAATTTAATTCCCTATTTTAACAAAAACTAATGTTGATTTCAATAGCCTAGTTTCTTTACTTAAGTTGGGAAAAAATATTTTTATAAGGTTTATTTAGTATATTTCTAAAAACTACAAAGCAGCGCAAAAATTAATTTTAAACTCAAAAATTTTATGATAAAAGTAAAGAGTAAAGGTAAAACAAACAAAAATTCCTACTTTTCAGTTCATGCAACATATTTTTGAAAACCTGTTTGAAATAAATAGACTTGTGATCCTTTCCTGGATTTGTAGAATTCTCAAAGACACTTGCATCTTACTGAAAACTGAGCCTGTTTTAAGTTTTTCAAGAATTAAAATCACATAGTCAAATCTATTCATTTCATGGCTGTTTAAAGACTGTTGGTAGTTGTATAAGTTAGTCTTTTATTTTCTGTTGGTTTGCTAAAGTAAATAACAGAGTCAAACTCAAAACGAGCACAAATTAATATGAGTAGAGTTTAAAACTCCTATGCTATCTAAAAGCCAGAATATAATTTTTACTTTACTGAAAAACTTCTTTTAATTGTTTTCATTTTTGTAACTTTAAGAAATAAAAAATAAACTAATATTTTAAGGAATAAATATCAACATATTTATATTAAACAGACAATGCTCTTTCATTTGAATTTTTTCAGTAAAGCATAAATTATATTCTGGCTTTTAAAAAGCATAGGGATTTTGAACCCTACTCATATTAATTTCTACTGGTTTTGAGTTTGACTCTGTTATTTACTTTGATATCTGTCCGTTTTGGGTTTCATTTATTTTTTTATACTGATTTTTGGAAGTTGTATGCTTCGCAGATTATTTGAATCTATTTTTGTTTATTTTTTCTTTAATGGAGTTCTTAACTTTTTTTGAAAAATTTATTTCATGGAAAAAGTTTCTTAATTAATTTCTGTTTGTTTGAAAGTTATGCCCCCAGGGCATAACTTACTACCCTTGTCCTGAGGGCTATAAGAGGGGGGGGGGTCGTCATCCTCAAACACATGATTTTCAGACCTTTCAACTACGTTGAACAAAATGGCCATATCAAAATGTGTATCGAAAATTTTTGGAGAAATGATGGGCGTGGAGGAGGAGTGATTCTCCCTCTGATTACTTTTGACTATTAAAGTGGGCAATAGTCATCTCAATTTCCAATTGAATGAGTTCCTTTTGAAGTTTTTACGAAAATGCTTTCTATAAAAAACCTTATATGCCCCCAAGGCCTAACTTACGATCTTAGCGCTGAAGGCTTTGGGGGAGTTGTCATACTCACAGACGTAATTTACAGACCCTTCAACTACGTACGACAAAATGGCTGCATCAAAATTTTGATCGGAAATGTTTGGGGAAATGATGGGTGTGGGGGGGGGGGGGCATTCGCCTTCAGATTCCTTTTGACTATTAATAAGGGCACTAGCGCTCTCAATTACACGGCATCACACAAATACACACACTCACACGTCACAACACACAAAAAAAACCTCATATGCCCCCGGAGAATAACTTAATATCCTTGCCCAGAGAGCTCGGGGGGGGGGGGGGTCGTCATCTTCAAAGACATAATTTCCAGATTTTTCAACTACGTTGAACAAAATGGCTATCTCAAAATTTCTATTGGATAAGTCTGAGGAAATGGTGGGCGTGGAAGGGGTTGTTAGTTGCCCTCCAAATACTTTCGGCTATTAAAAAGGGCATAAGCCCTTTCAATTCCCAATCAAATGAGCCCTTTTCGAAGATTCTACGACAGCTCTTTCGATACGAATTGCCTGGTCTAAAAAGAAAAAAATAATGCATCGTGCCCACATCGTTCTTTACTTAAGCAGTGCTATTGCGCTGCCTATCATATACCCAATGCCACTCAAGAAGGGAAGTTAGGTTAATCCTAATAAAATATACCTAAGTAAGATAAAAATATGATACTTTAGAGACAAATTTTGGCTATATATTTGCTCATTAGGGCAGGGGGAGGGAAAGTACAGCGGGTCTGCGTGCAAAACGTGTTAGATACAATTCTTCTGCATATTATGATGTAAGAAATATTTTCTTAGACTTCACTCTGTCTCTACTGAAACCAGAGACAAGTTGAGATTGATCTCTGGGGCTAGGGGCGTAAATAACCATGTCTCAGATATTTGTGCATTCCTAACACGCAACCAAATCGCCTTGTGTGAATAATTGATAGCTTTGGTAAAAAATTTTTGACTTTATTTTGTACAGTATGCAGTCTAACAGCCATACAGTCTTACAGCCATACAGTCTAACCTTGACACTAAATTATTTGCCATACATTGTTAAACTGAAATGTGTTATCATTTGCTAAAAATGTTAGGGGTTTAATTTGTTGCAATTATTGTGGATATTGAGGCTGTATCATTAAGGGAAATGTAATTGATATTGAGGCTGTATCATTAAGGGAAATGTAATTGTACCGTTCCTAAGGTAGAGTGAATTTGTGAAAACCTAGATAGAACAGATTGTAGTTTTTCAATTTTTCCAGTGAAAATATAAAAAATATATATGCATTTTCAATTAAATGCCCTTTAGAAAGAAATTTTGGATATCTAGGAGGGAAATGCCCCCCTTTATATTGACACCACTGCATGTTAAAAGCTCTTCTGCTTTATATTTACCACATTTTTGTTTTCAGATTAGTTTGAAGTATGAGATATCCTACTTTATTCAAGAACTGATAAAACTAATAAATGAAGCATTGAAAGAAGGAACAAACAAGGAAGGATTTGAGCTAGTGATCGATAAAAGAGTAGAACAACGAAAAACAAGAACTCAACTCTATAAAGAGTCAAGAAAATCAGTTTTAGGAAAACCGGTTGAGGAGAAAATTTTATTTAATAGTTTCATTGAAGAGAATAATCGGAGACTGGGTTTTAAAGAATTAATAAAAAATGAACAAGAAAGACTAATATCTGATAATAGGAAACGCCTCGAGAGTCAAGCCACCTCAATAGCAGCAAGGCTACTCTCTAGAACTGCTGCTGCAGAGGATGACATAGCAGACAAAGTTGTTGCAGATGACCAGATGCAAAGTTGTAGCCAATGCTGAAACAACCAATGATAATTTTGATGAAGAATGGATGGCTGATTATGGCACTGCTGATCCAACTCTGCCATCTAGTGATGTGCCTTGTTTTGGCTGTGGTGCTCATCTTCATTCTAAAGATTCAGGATTACCAGGTAAATTTTTGTTTTTCTTTTTCTTCTTGACAAGACATTTCTTTACACAGGTAAATACATGACATGCTGTTTATAAAAAAAAAATAACTAAATGTAATAGCCAAAATTCTGTCCTATAGAACTAGAAAGTTTAGAATATTTGACCTATATTGCAAAAAAAAGGGAGAATGTATAGTGTAGAGTATCCTGTAGTATTTATTTTTATGTATTTTAATTTATTTTAATATTTTTGAGGGTTGAGTTATCAGCCAGGTAAGATGATGGTTAAAGTAAATAATTGGGAAATATGAAGTTAGTAGCAGCAAGTGCAGAATACTTGTCATAGGATGGAAGCACGTAGAGATAACAGGCTAGGACTAACAAATCCCACTATTATATCATGCAATGGACTTGGTTTGGTACTGATTAAAGATGCTGCTAGCATAAATGTTGGGAGGGGGGCTGTTTTACGTGCCACTAGGCTATTTTACTGATTCAAATTTCATCCTACTGGATAAAAAAAAAATTTGGAGAGGCGTTTCCCCTCCCCTATACTTGACACCCATGCCGAAAATTAAGTGATACCAGTTTGTGTCTTGCTATCGAGAACGTATCCACTAGGCATTTTCGTAGTTTTGGTTACTATCAGACCCAGCTTTTCCTTACTTAGAGTTCGTTATTATGGACTATTTGATTCTGCAGTGTGTATTCCATGTGTGTTTTGGGACACAGGGAGACTCTTCCATGATGAATTAATTTGTTTGTTATTTTTATTTTTTTATTTGTCTTGATATCCATTTGATCGCTTACTTTACACGTGAAGGGAAGTTTCCGAAGGAAATTTTTTGAGTGGGAATACGCGAGGCCCCACAAATAACAGGGATCCTTAATGTAAGCAAATAAACAAAGAAAAAAGCATGAAAAATCTAAAATAGCATGTAGCATCACAGTAAAGAGTGAAGTGTGATCCATACATTACTTATTTATATTTTGATTTTTAACCGAACCATATTGTGTGGAAGGGGTGGTTTTAGGTACCTCGACGTGGTTCATTCAAATGGAAAATTCTAGTACCCTTTACAACAGTTCAAAGTGAAAGGAAAGTAATCGACCCCCCTCCTACGCCCGTGTTTGCTGCCCCCCGGAGGACACACTGTCAAAATGTTGAGATAATCATTTTGTTTAGCATAATTGAAAGGTCAAATGACTATGCCTCTGGAGAAGACGTGAGCCACCGAAGCCCTTGGGACAAGGGATGTCTATGCCATTTACTCACCGTTTATCTTTAAGATTTGTAATAGGGAAAAAAGGGTAGTTTGACCCATGGCTTCCTGCATGAGTAAGGGTATTAAGAATAAGATTTCATGAAATTTGAGTGGGAGGGATAGGAACTACATCGAAGCATACTAATGTGCATCCAGGTTGTAAAGAAAGTGTGATCAGCAATATCTCAGGAACAGCTTAGAGTATTATGTTGAAACTTTCAGGGCATGTTAAGGGGGATGTTGAACTAACCAAAAGGCAATATGTGCATATTACTACTATTACTGTTACTACTACTACTGCTACTCCTACTGCTAATGCTACAACTACTACTCAGGTAAAGGGTATTAAGGCGAACGTTTCAGGATATGCTGAGCCAAACCGAAACGCACTATGCGTATTTAGGTTCTCGAAATGGCGTATCAGCATAATCTCAGGAACAGTTTAGAGCATTAAGTTGAAATTTTCTGGCCATAATGAAGGAAAGGTTGAACTAATTAGAAGGCACCATGTGCGCTCACCGTTACCACTACTACTACTACCTCTGCCAACACTACTCCTACTTCTTCCAACGCTATTACTTTTAAGGGTATTAAGGTAGTGTCACTTTGAAACTTTCAGGGAATGTCAAGGGGAATGATGATCTAAATCAAAACACACTATGAGCATGCAGGTATTCAAAAAAAGTGTATCAGCTGTATCTCGGGAACGGCTGAGAATATTAAGTGTAAACTTTCAGGATTGTTTGAGGGTGTTGTTGAACTAAAAAAAAAAAAAAAAAAAAAAAAAAACACTATGTGCATGCCACTACTACTGCTACAACGACTACCACTAACATTCTACGACTTCCACTACTAGTAAGGTAAACATATCAAAGTGAAGTTGTCAGGGAATTCTGAAATCAGCAGGAACAAAAAGTGTTCATGCAGGTTGTTGAAAAGGCCCATCAGTGGCATCTCAGGAACAGCTTAAGGTATTAAGTTGAAACTTCCAGGGTATGTTTTTTCTGTTCGGGGTGGGGGGGGGGGGTGAACTAACCAAAAGGCACTAAGTGCATACTACTACTACTGCTACTACTAGGACTCATGTTTTAGAGTGGAACTTTCAGGGAATTGTGAGGGGGGTGTTGAACTAAACTGAAGCACATTCTGCGCATGCAAGTTATTGAAAAGACCTATCAGTGATGTCTCAGCAACGGCTTAGTGTATTAAGTTGAAATATCAGGATATATTGAGGGAGATGTTAAACTAAACAAAAGGCACTATGGGCAAGCTACTGCTACTACTACTCCTACCACTAACAATAATACTGTTACCACTACTACAGATGCAAACTACTACTACTGCTTGCCCCCATTGCAGTTCATGGCTGAAGGGCCACGAAACGGAGATCAGCACCGCCGGTTTGGACCTTAAGGGTCTAGTGCCGTCATACTTACTTATACTATACACTACTACACATATTACTAATTCCAAGGCTAAGGGTAGCATATTACGATGAAACTTTCAGGGAATGTTGAGGAAAATGTTGAACCATTGCAAAATACGCAATATACATTTGAGTTTTCAGAAAGCTGTATCAGCAGTGTCTCAGGGATGTTTTAGAGTATAATCTTAAATTTTCAAGATAGTTTGAGGGTGATGTTGAAATAACCAAAAGGCACTAGGTGCATACTGCTGTTACATCTACTACTACTGTGACTATGACTAAGCTTTCAAATGTGAAACTGTCAGAGAATGTTGAGGGGAATGCATGGGAACGCCATATGGAGGGGAAGGATTTGTTAGCAGTTTTTAAGGAAAACTTAGAACATTGAGTTGGAATTTTCAAGACGTGTTAAGAAGGATATTGAACTAATTAAAGACGCTATTTACATACTACTAATACTGCAAAAACTGCTGCTACTACTACCATGACCACTGGGACTGTGACTACCTTTAACTGTGACTGCTCTTGACTGTGACTGCTTGCAGCTGCAACTATTTGCGACTGTGATTTCTTAAAACTGCGACTGCTTGCGAATGCAACTACTTGTGTCAGTGAAGACTTGGGACAGCGACTGCGCCTATTTTCTACTACAACTCCTTGCAATATGACTACTCGGGACTGCAAATACTACTAATTTGATTGTGACTATGACTGCGACTGCTATGGCTACTTCCACTGCAACAACTTCCGGTAGTGCTGCTTCTACAGCTACGAACTATGTAACTAAATCGAAAGAGTTTAAGTGCACCCAGACTGTGAAATGGCGCATAGACGCTATATCGTTGTAACAATGTAGGACATTAAGTTGACACTTTCAGGAAACGCTAAGGGAGATAAGCAACTAAATCAAGAAATACACTATGCATCCAGATTGTCAAAAGGGCAACTATGCAATATCCTAGGAACAGTTAAGGGTAATAATTGGAACTTTTAGGATATGCTGGGGATTTGAAACTAAATGAAAAGACTGTACGCGCATCCAAGGTTACAATATCTAATATACAATGTCTAAATAGCTCATTCGATTATGAAAGCCGCCAAGTATCACCTCCATATTCTTTATTGGGTTTGTTGATGGCATGCTTAGAATAATATCCGTCGCTTCCAAATAAAGTTGTAGATCGAAAATATTCAGGTTTTTTTTCTTTTGATTTTTCGATTAGACGGCAACAGACAATAGCGTCGAATAGACAAAAGATAAGTCAGATGCATTTGTATTAAGTATAGGTAAGAACCTTATATCTACCGCACTCAAAGTGGGTGCTAGTCTATAACGTCTCCAGAAAATCTATCCAACCGCACCATGCCTGTACAAAATACCAGGAGCTGTGCCAAAGTAGGTTCACAAAAACCGGGAAATTGAGTTGCAGCGAAGGTAGCAGACCATATTGGCCCTAATCACAAATCCAAGTATGTATACTCAGCTTAGCCCGTTGTTGGGCGGGTCTTATAACTTTTAATAAAAAAAAAAGTTTTTTTAACTGAAAGTAAGGAACGACGTTAAAACTTAAAACGAACAGGAATTATTCCGTATATGAAAGGGGCTGTCCCCTCCTCAACGCCTCGCCCTTTACGCTAAAGTTTTTTTTGTTGTTTAAAAAAATAGAGTTGTGAGAAAGTCAAACTTCAGCGTAAAGAGCGAGACCTTGGGGAGGGGACAGTAAATTTTTCAGAACATTTTTGTTCCTGAAAACATGTTGTTTTTAAAACTTTATGTTGCTTAATTACTGATTTTTCCCCTTTTTTGTATCTTAACTTTTTTAACCTATTTTAAAGTTCGAATTCTGTTTCTGAGTGTATGACCTTTTTCTTTATTTTATTCTTTCTAAGTACTGCTTTTTGTTTTTCCTTATTTTAGTGTTGTTTGCATGTCGTAATTCCCTATCGTCGTGGTTGGCTTTTTGTGTAAAAAAAAAGAAAGAAAAAACATCAGTAAATTCGTTTCTTGATTTAGCCTCAGCTCCTAATTACAGAAAAAAACGAAGAAGGTAAAAAACATGCTTATATGCTATTTAGGCAAATGAAAGTTGGTGTGTGCTTGTTTTTGGTAATGGAAATTCCTTCGTGCGGAAGAAAGAACGAAATAAATTAAATGGAACGTTTGATGATTTATAGAGGTACTTTTCAAAAACGTGAAAACTTCTAAAATTCTAATGCACCTCTCATGATATTTAAATTTTTTATTCAATTTTTTTTATGTGTATTCCCCTGAAGGAAGCTTAAAAAGCCTTTAGCCTCGGCATCTTTGATCGTGTTGTCTTCTAGATATGTTTAATACTAATGAGAAATGCTGTTTGAATACAACATCTTTTATACAGTCTGTGATGAAATTCCGCAAGTGTCTCCGCATAAAATTTGAGAGTAGTTAGGGGTATTTTCGTGACCATGCTACGCTTAGAGTGATTGTAGCTGTTTACAAAACTAGTTTTCTAAGATGGGTAAAAGAAAATCCCAGGGTATATTTAAATAAGATTCTGGAGTACCTTAGGGTATCTTTATTGCCACAATAAGTTGACAGCGATCATAGTTGCTTACCTTCCCTGTTTTTGTAACATGTATAAAATTAAACTCTAAAGTATATTAGAGTGTCTGTATGACTTCTCAACATTGTTGGTGGCCGCAGTTATTTACCACCTAAATTTACAGCTAAATTCAGATGGTTGAATGTGTCTATGCAAAATTCTGCAGTATCTTGGGTTGTTTATTTTGTTATACATCTATGATAGTCGATTTTCCTTTATTTTCCTAAATTGTGTAGATTTAGTTTTGGAAAAGTGTCGATTGAAAAACAATGTTTCGCAGTATATGGGTAACCCAAGGATATTAAGATCTTAGCTACTAGTAACAATTAATTTACAGCAAAAATTTTTTAAAAAAGGGATTTTTTTTTTTTAATTACTCAAGGACATTATTTTTTTGCTTCCTGGACTCATCTCAGGTCTATCCGTTTCTGGAAACTGGATTTCTTAGTCGTTTCTTCTTGTTTTTTTTTTTTTTTCTAAACTCTGAATCTTTAAGGCAGTATCACACATTCACCGTGGTGATATCACTACGTTCAATCAGGAAAAAAAAAAAAAAAAAGCAAAAATAACTAGTTGAATGTGGCAATGCATTTCGTCGACAATAACTCAAATATTAATAACTTCTTAATTCCGAAAGACAACTACGCCTTCAAAAGACTTTACCTTCTTAGCTACTCTAGCTGCTTGGTGCCATATGTTTTTAGCTGATTTTTCACCCACGTTTCTTTTTTAAGTTTGCAGCCCGCTGCTACCAAAAATTGCACAACTTCATAACACATTTCTAACAAAAAAAATGTTTTACACATTCGTCGCTTCAACTGGTGTAGCTAATTTGAATAAATAATGAAACTGATTTTAAATAATTTAAAGAAAGGATGATTAGAAGAACATGTATGGGAGAGTTAGTTTCTACTTAACTAATTCAAAAATCAGATTTTATTTTCAATGTCGTTGATACTTCAATTTAAAAATGAACAGTGAAATTAGATGGCGAATCATCAGGGCCCTCAAGTAGGGGAGAAGGGGGGGGCGCCCCTCAGTGTTCTTGAGCACTAAGTGAAAAAAATGAGTGGGTAATTCTTTTTCAGAAACTGCCAAAATTTTTGTTCAGTTAAATAGAGACCATGAAAATACTGACATGCCATCTGCAGAAATCTCGAACTTGATCAGTAAACGCAGCAGTTTTAGTGAATCTTGCTGTGATATTACAGATGGTGATACAATTTTCCATTTGGTTAGATAAAGAACATGAAAATAGTGACATGATGTGTAGCAAAATCTCAATTTTGGTCTGTAAATGCAGCGGTTTTACCGACTCGTGCAGTGATTTACATATTGTATCCAAAACAAACGCTATTCTAATTATTGGTGAAAAAAAACAGTCGTTAAAAATGACCAGCTAGTCGGTAAAATCCCTCCCTCCCCCCAAGCATTTTAGCTTGTAACGACCCTGCCAATAATGTATATATATATATTTCATTCTGTATTATACAATTTTATTCCGCAGGATCTTTCCTATCTACCATTACCACTTAAGACATATTATTTTGCTAATAATTTTCAATTGTTTCTAAGTTGAATATGTGTCCTTGATTGAAGAGTAGGGTCGATTGACATCTTAGCTCAGTTTTAAATTTGTTAATTAACAATTTATATAGCTCAATGGAAGGGAACCGAAAGCTTCCCATGCAGAAGGGCAAGAGTAAAAGCAGCACGTACAAGGAAGTAAGTCAGTATATTTTTAAGGATGGCATTTGCTGCATGTATAAAAAATGCCTTAAGCCTCAATGACTTAAATTTTAACATCAAGACTAAAATACAAGTTTCATGTATAACGTTGATAATGCAATAATTTTGTTTTTAATTTGTGCTATTTTTTCTATTTATTTAGGAAGTAAACGTCCCGTTTGTATAGTTCGTGACAAAGTTGATCTGGTACCGCTAGATGGCAAAAGATCTTTGATTAGAGTAAAGACTCATTGAGTGTGCCACCGTCGCTGGTCTAGATTAAGTGTGGTCTAAATATAAAGTGCCGGCCCAAATATTTAAAGGATATTTATTGGGTGTATTAAAAATGACCTCAAGCCTCGAAAACTAAAATTTTAGCCTCAAGATTAAGATTCAAGTTTCATGCATATTTGTTTATTATTAACAAATGAGTCACTAGAAAATACAGCAGTTAAATTTCCATAGCCTATAATTCTAACAAAACAAAAATAAAAATTACCTCATTACTTTCACAGTTAGTTCTGATGCAAATTAGCGTGTTTGAGCTGACCAAAAAAACACAAAACAACTTTTATTCCACGTCTTTGGAAAAAAATATCTTTCTCGGCGTCATATCCGGGATGTTTATCGGGGACGGGAGGGGAGGGGGGGGGGGGGTACAAAAGGATTTTTTTGGGGGAAGAGGGCTTACAAAAAAAAAGTTTAAAACCGCATCGAAAATTTGTCTATATTCATTTTTGTTACTTTCTTACGAGTCGAACAAACCTTTTTTTTGGGGGGGGGGGGTTAAACCCCTAATTCCTCTGGTTCCGGTCTTGATCTTACTTCTTCCCTTTCTCACCCCTACCAAACAATTAATCAACAATTTTTAAATTAGTAGGGAACTTGAATGAATCCCACACTCATTATATACAACTCATCACAATTCCTGGCACATACCGACAACCGTAATAATGCAGTAATTTTGTTAATTTGATTTATTTATTTAGGAAGCAAACGTCACGTTTGTCTAGTTGGAAACAAAGTTGATCTGGTACCGCTAGATGGCAAAGGATCTTTAGATAGAATGAAGACGGCACTAATTGAGTCTGCCACCGTTGCCGGTCTAAATAAAAAAAATTTGAAACACGTGGCGCTGAATAGTTCTAAAACAGGATTTGGGATTGAGGAACTTATTACAAAGCTTTGGAATTCATGGAAAAATTAAGGTTAGATCTACTCTTTTGTTTTATATGTTTTATCTGTTTCCTGAGTTGATTAGTTTTGTACACAGTATAGTTACTATGTAATATAGTACATAGTGCAATATACTGCACTATGCCGAGTCATAGTGCAGTTAAACTTATCCGATTAAAGAGAACTGTGGACGATTATAGTTACTATGTAATGCAGTAACATAATGCGTTTTGTACACAATATAGTTACTATGTAATATAGTACATAGTGCAATATACTGCACTATGCCGAGTCCTAGTGCAATTAAACTTATCGATTAAAGAGAAATGTGGACGATTATAGTGACATTAATGTATCTCCTACGTATTCCGTTGATCTGGCTGGCTTATACCCAAATTTCAAACTTAATTTTTATGATTAACTAAAGGGGATGAAGATAAAAAAAAGGATGTTACAAAAGGGTATACGAAAGGATTTTTTCGGGTGGGGGGGTTGTTACAAAAAAAACTTTAAAAAAACGTATCAAAAATTTGTTTATATTCATTTTTGTTACGTTTTTGTAGTTCGGACAAATATTTCAGGGGGCGGGGGGTCCAAACCCCAAACCCGCCCCCTGGATAGGCTTTGTCAAGTGTGACTGTATTATGGCTCGGACGGATAAAAGACCTTAGAGCAAAATAAACATAAAACAAAGCTACCTTGTAGGCAGAATATACTTTCACATTGATAACATAGACATGCATTATGTTAAAAACAACAACAAGTAAAATAATAAGGGATTTATCTAAAACAGTGAAATTCTTTATGTTTTACATGAATATATTGGCTCTATAGCCAAGAGCCGATCCAGCAACTCATATATATAAATAAAATAAAACTTATATTTCCCATTTTAACTGCATCCCAGCACATACTTCCCCCCTCCCCACTTTCCCTCAAACGTCTGAATATGGTCCCATAATATGTACAAAAATTTACTGATTTTGTTCGTTTGTAACATTTTATGTACTTTTTCTCATCAACAGTTGGTTCGTAATACCAATTGAAAAAACTTCAGAATCTGCCAAGTTTTGGATGTAACCTAGCGCTATACCCCGGCATTAGGGTATGGGGTTGAAATGCAGTTAAACTGTAAACCTCTTTAAAAAATCCAATAAATGTAAATTTTGTGAATGTAATAAAGTTGGAACGGTTTATTATATCTATAAAAAGCAGCCCAGACAGATGACTATGTTGGGACTCTTGCCTCAATACCAAGATGTCATTGTACTTCATTCCTGTCTTCAGACACTTATCTTTCTTAGTAGGACTTTGTTTTCCCCATACTTCTAGCAGCTATGTAAAGTACTCAAAATGAAATTTCTTAACCACTGAGCTACATCATTTTAAATGCAGTATCTGCTGCCTTATTTTATTGTTGATGCTATTTTACCCCTTTTTTTCACCATGACATTTTTGTTTTGCTATTTGTTATGCTATTCAATAGGCTAGAAAAAAAGAATGATGCCGTCTTTTTTTCTAGAAAATTATTGTAAATTTTGGAAACTTTTTAGTGACTTTTTTTTGGTTTTGATACTTTTACATAGATAATTTTACATTAGTTTTTTTACATTACTTTTACAAGCTAATGTTGAAGAAAATAGATAAATTAGGCTAGACATTGGTTTTACAATCTAATGTTGAATTAAATCAATAAATTAGGCTAGATATTAGTTTTACATTGGTTTTTTACATTAGTTTTACATGCTAATGTTGAAGTAAATCAATAAAACAGGCTAGACATTAGTTTTACAAGCTAATGTTGAGTTATATTAAATAAGAAAACCAAAAAGTCTTTTGTATAACTTTGTTCATAATTCTCTATAATAATTTGATGTTTAAAAAGTCATACAGAAGACTATATCATTTTCCATATTTAAAGGAAACATAATATTTTTAATGAAGTTCATTTTTATGTTTCTGGCCGCCCCCAGGCCATTCAGCGTATCCCCAGGTGGTGATAGGGGAACGCCCTACAGATATGTAGTGTACCTCCATAGGAGGCACGGACCAAGGGGGGCCTTGTCCCTGGGGGTCCATAATAGAAACTGGGGCTCCCTCGCCTGGGGTCAAGAATACAGGCGGAGGAGGAAGTAGGCCCCTCAAATTACACTCAAAAGGGCCCACTGGTTTGTCCATAAGTCCCATGAGTTACAAACCTTCTACCAGTAATGGGTTGAATTGCATGGCGATGCAGAACACCATCGTATGAGGATCCTCTATAGGAGGACAGCTGCGGCAGGTCGTAAGATCCAGATCTATGGACAACGGCCTCTGAAAAGGGCTGCCTCGACCTTTTTGGAGTACCTGCAAGACAGGGGACCTTGCAGTCAACTCTATTCCCACTTGAGGAGTGGCGCCCCACGAGGAAATTACAGCCCAGTAAACGACACAGCATTCGCACGGGATTCTGACTAATGGACAATTCTTCTGGGCTTGGTTTGTTTTGATGGGCGTCTTCGGGCTGAAAAACCTCTTCCTCGCTAATTTATCTATTAGAGGCTGCCTCCCCGTAGTAGCATAATATTTGTAGGCATGAATATATAATGAGTCAGAGGTAATAGGCTTGAGATTATCTGTGCAGGATTTCAACTCTTGTTGATAGAAGAGCATCGCCAATTGCTGAAAACCATGTTTTGACCAAGATGGGCCCAGGATTGAACAAAGCCTCCATTCATGGAGGTCCCAGGGACTTATTGCTGTCCGGTTCTAATCCGGCTTAAGCACTTCGGTGTAGACTTGAGAAGATATGTGATTCCCGTCCTGCACTTGTATCCGGGATCATTGCTTTTCCTGAGGCGAAAATAATTTCAATGATTTAAAGAACATGAAAATTGGAACTTGGAATGTTAGGACGTTAAAAAATGACTATCGTATCGAAACTTTGACTGACGAATTCAACTAATTGCTCGTTTTATGACTAAAAAGTTCAGGGTATCAGTTATAGTAGTATACGCCCCAATAGAACTGACTGACGGAGATACTAGTGACTCAGATGAATTTTACTTATAGTTACAGGAGCAAATAGACAGGGTCCCAGGTAGAAATATGATGTTATTACTGGGAGATTTTAACGCCCAGGCTGGTAGAAATAGGGATAGATGGTATCCTATCCTTGGTAATTTTGGCGTAGGAAAAGAAAACAGTAATGGATACAGACTTGTTCATTTTTTTATGTATAAAAATATATTTTTAAACAATAAGGTGTTTTGTCATAAAATTGCTCATAAGTTAAAATTGTATTAACGTGATAGTAAGACAGCAAACCATATTGATTATGTTATAGTCAACCGAAGACTGGCAGTATCAATACAAGATACTAGGCTATATAGGAGTGCAGTTATTAATGTTAAAAGTAAAGATCACCATCTAGTAGTGTCAAGGGTTAATTTAAAGCTGAAATATCGGAAGGGTAACTACCTCCCGGGAAATTATGATGTTAGTAGACTTCAGGATCAGAAATTGAGAGAAACTTTCCAGGAACAGTTGTATACTAAACTTAAGAGTTTAAAATTTGTTAATGTGGAAGATGGTTCGAATCATTTTAAAAAATAATTTGTGAAGTTGCTGAAGGTGTATTAGGGAAGTAATCTAGAACTGCAGCGCAGAATATTAGTGAAAAAGCTCTATATTTGGTAGAAATGAGAAAGGACTTGTACAAGAATTACATGAGAGATAGATAATAAGAAAACAAAAGGACTATAAGGAAAGAGAAGTAAGGATTAAAATATGAACTAAGGAGATGTGAAGTGGAGGCTATGGATAAAATTGCCGAGGATCTGGAAGATGCAGCTAGACGGCATAATAGTAAAAAATTGTACTAGCATGTTAACAAATTGAGAGAAAGTAGTCCATCTGGACTTGGCCCAGTTAAAGATAGGAATGGCGATAAGGAAATTAGCGATTTCCGTAATTAGCGATAAGGGAAAAACTAAAGAGAGATGGGCCGAACATTTTGAGAATTTACTAAACCGAGATAGAGTTGCAGGAAAAGATATTAAGGAAAATGAAAAAGTTTGTGATACCTTGGATTTGAAAGAAGATTTGTTTTGTGAGGAAGAATTAGCAACGGTACTAAAAGGATTAAAAAATAATAAGGCTCCAGGTGCTGATAGGGTGGTAAATGAGTTTATTAAATATCGTGGCTCTAAGGTTTGAAATAAGTTACTGAAGATTATGAATATGATTTTGAAAAAGGGGAAGTACCTAACGATTTTAGGAAAACCTTAATTAAGCCACTCTATAAGAAAGGTGATAAAAGTGAGTGTGATAATTATCGATGCATTAGTCTGGTCTCTGTCCAGACTAATGCCCACGGAATCAAATGAGGAGGAAAAAGTCTCCTGGACCTGGATTATGCTGATGATTTAAGCATCCTAGATGAAAGTTTGAGCAAAATGAATGAAGTTTTAGAGGTTTTGCGAGTTCAGGGTGCTAGAATTGGTTTGAAAATTAATGTTAGGAAGACTAAGTCACTAAGGCTAGGAATAAGTGAAGATGAAAAGGTGACGTTGGGTAATGAAAAGATTGATCTGGTGGGCAGCTTCACTTACCTTGGTAGTATTATTAGTAAAGATGGTGGGAGCAGTGAAGATGAGAATATGAAAGATGAAAAGTAGAATAGCCAAGGCTCAGGGTGTTTTTTCACAGTTAAAAAAAGTTTGGAAGAATAGGAAGATGTAAACCAAGATTAGAATATTAGAAGCTACAGCGATGACAGTGGTCAAATATGGCTCTGAAGCATGGACGCTCCGAAAAGCGGATGAAGATTTGCTAGATGTTCTCCAGAGAAATTGCTTAAGGATTTTCCTGGGTACCTGGCTGGCTGACCGTATTTCAAACAATAGGCTATACGAAAAATGTGGTTCAATACCGCTCTCTAGGGCTATAATGAAAGAAAGGTTGAGGTGGCTTGGGCACGGTGTGTAGATGAAGGATGACAGTTTGCCGAAGATTGTTCTTTTCGGCCAACCGTCTAGGGCTAAACGGAAAGCAGGTCGTCCTCGTCTGGGGTGGGAGAATGTCATAAAGAAAGATTTAAAGGAAATGGGAACTTCCTGGGAGGATATAAAGAGGGAGGCTTTGGATAGATTGGGGTGGAGGAAGAGCGTGCGTAGCTGTGTTGGCCTCAGACGGCTTGGTGCTGCGATGAGTTGTTATTAGTAGTAGTAGTATCTCCTGATTGAATTTTGCTGAAGTAATGGTTCATGAACTGTTCTATTTCTTTAATATGAGTTTTAAAGATAGCATTTTATTGCAAGTCTTATTTAAGTAAGTCATTTTATGGTTCATTGTAGGGTTTTTGCGAATCTTAGCCCTCCTTGTGTACAAGCCGTCCTACTTCAGGGGCTAAAGAAGCCTTTGAATCAGACAATTTTTAGAGAGCTTTTTCTGAATATACGGTATACTCTCTTCTCCTTAATATAACCCTCCTCCTTAATAATCACCCTCCTTAAGTATGTTGCCGAATTAATTGGAGCTAATAATTGTGAGATTTAAGTATACAACCCTCCTCCTTGATTGAGTTCAAGCTTTGGTAGTGTTACTTGAAACGGAGTCATATTTAAGTAAGTCATTTTTTTGGTTCATTGTAGGGTTTTTGCGAATCTTAGCCCTCCTTGTGTACAAGCTGACCTACTTCAGGGGCTAAGGAAGCCTTTGAATCAGACAGTTTGTAGAGTGCTTATTCTGAATATACAGTATACTCCCTCCTCCTTAATATACACCCTCCTCTATATTATGCCCTGGCATTAGGAGGGGATTTGGTTGCATTACGTTTTTCGTTAATAATTGATGTTAATAAATAAAACAAAAATACTTTATTTACTAATTTAAAACTGCATGCCAAAAGCAATTAGCAAATGACAACATGCATGATTTTAGAGAAAGGGGTTAAGTTCCCCAAAAACTGGTGTAATCTTGATGAAAATTATAGAATTAAATTCACCTTGTATTAAACAATAAGACCCCTATCTACAAAATTTGAAGTTTCTTCGTTTTTAAGGGAAGGATGGTCAGGTATGCGTGTTTGTTTCCCTTACTGGTTACTTATGTGTATTTTTTTACGTATTTGTTTCTCAGGGGTGATCGTATTGAAGCAGGTTTCTTACATTTATTGAAAGACAGTTCGTTCGATGAACATACGTATAAAGATCATATAATATGTAAAAATATAACTTATATGATCATGAACACATATAGATATGAAGATGCACTTTTTAAGCCTTAAAAGAGATCACAAAAGTGCTGTATTCTAGAATTTTCATCTGTAAAAAGCCAAACAGAGCAAAAATTCTAAGAACTATTGAAAGGGCATTTATGTTGCATTGAAGTCTCGAGGTGCTACTGGTGCGCGGTGCACCGTTCGTTCCTAAACATACTTGCAGTGCATCAACAATAAACTGTTACTATACATTGTCTATCTAATAAAACTAACGGTTATAGAATATCACATAGTTGTACACCATATTTTATAGTGTTGACTATTGGTATTCTTACAATGAGAGGGATTCCTAAAGTGTCAAAAAAGTCGTTCTGGCCTAAACTTTAATACTTTCTATGAAAAGTGCCTGAAATTCGCCCCCTACGCCACGCCGAAATGGGGGAGTGCGCCACCGAAAAAAAACGACGGCACGCCGCCCAGCGTTGCTCCGCGCGCTAACGCTATCACGGCGTCTACCGGTGGTAGCGGCTCTAAGAAGCCGCCGTGTTTTTCTCTTTTTTGATTATAAATCTTGATCTCCGGGCTTCAACCGTCATCCTGGCTAATCTGTTTCTTAAAAATAAATACTGTCATCTTGGTCTCGCCCTGTATATTGGTTCATAGGAAGGAGAAAAAGAAATTTTTCTTGAAACAAAAATTCTACCTTCCACTTTAAAATTCTGTTCATTTTTCTTTCTTATTTTTCGGATGAAAAGAAGTAGGTAAAAGAGCATTAGGCAATTCAGGATGTTGTCATAGGCAGCGCAATCGAGATGTCTAAGTAAAGAACAATGTTGGCACAATGTATTATTTTTTTTATATTTTTTTTTTTGTTTTCCATACCAGGGCAATTCGTATCGAAGGAGTTGTCGTAGAAACTTCAAAAAGGGCTCATTCGATTGGAAATTGGAATAACTAGTGCGCTTTTTAATAGTCGAAAGTGATTGGAAGGCAGCTAAAACCCCTTCCACGCCCACCCTTTCCCCAAACACATCCAATCAAAATTTTAAGATAGCCATTTTGTTCAGAGTAACTGATTAAATATGCTTTTTGAGGAGGTTACTCCCCCACAACCCTTAGGGAAAGGGTTTTGTAGTTATGCCCTGGAGGTATATAAGAACGATGTTGGCACAATGTATTATTTATTATTTTTTCCTTTAGACCAGGGCATTTCATATCAAAGAAGTTGTCGTAGAAACTTTGAAAAGGGCTCATTCAATTAGAGATTGGATTGGCTTGTGCCTTTTTTAATAGTCAAAAATGATTGGAAGGCAACTAACACCCCTTCCATGCCCACCACTTCCCGAAACACGTCCAATAAAAATTTTGAGATAGCCATTTTGTTTAACGTAGTTGAAAGTTCTGGAAATTAGGCCTTAGAGGATGACAACCACCCTCACAGTCCTTAGGGTAAGGGTTGTAATTTATGCCCTGGGGGCATATAAGGTGTTTATAGAAATCGTTGTCGTAGAAACTCAAAAAGGGATCATTAGTTTGGAAATGGAAAAGCCTAGTGCCCTTTTTAATAATCGAAAGTGATTGGAAGGCTTGAAATTTGTATACTAGAGATTGATGTGGGTGTAATGTGTCATTTTTTGTTGTTGTTGTTGTTTAGACCAGGGCACTTCGTATCGAAGGAGTTGTCGTAGGAACTTTGAAAAGGGCTCATTTGATTGAAAATAGAAAGGGCTGAAGCCCTTTTTAATATTCGAAAGTGATAGGAGGGAAACTAATCCCCCTCCCACGCCCCCCCACCCATCTGCATTTATGTTTAAAAAGTAAATGTTTCCTTAAGATTAAATAAAAATGCACTATGTTTATTCTAATTCTCAATAAGGCATCTCAGCAGTATCCCAAGAACGACTGAGGGTATTATGTTCAAACTTTCAGGGCTTCTTCTGCTCTTAAAATTTGACCAAATCAAAATAGCGTAAGTGTATCCAAGCTATCAAAGAAAGTAAACAAATTTGTTTGCGAATGTTATCAAGTTTTCCATTTCAGGTCAACTAGAGGAGGTATGAAACTAAATTAAACACTATTATTTGTGTCCAGATTTTTATAAGAGTCTATGTTGTTAAATTTTGCTGAAAATTGTGTTCCAGCACACAAATAGCAGGCCAAACTATAAATTCTTAAAAAAAAAACAAAAATATTTAAAGTATGATTTTCTTTTTCCCTGAAAAGACTATATCAATATAAAACGAACAGAAATTAATTAAAAAAACTGTCTCCAAAAATTAAGTTTTTTCAAAGAAAAGTAAAGAACTCCATTAAACCAAAAATGAGCAAAATTAAAATCAAATACTCTACCAACTGTGAAACTACCACAAATCAGAATCGATAAGTAAATGAAACCCAAAACGAACAGAAATTACCATAAATAGCCGAGTCAAACTCAAAACGAGCAGAAATTAAGACAAGTTGGGCGCAAAACCCCTATACCTCCCCAAGGCCAAAATATAATTTTTACTTCACTGACAAAACTACAAATGAATATGCATTGTCAGTTTAATATACATATATTGATGTTTAGTAATCAAAATGTTAATATTATTTCATTTATTAAAGTTATAAAAGTAAAAACATTTATATTTTTTCAGTAAAGTGCAAATTATGTTCTGGCCTTGGGAAGGCATAGGGGTTTTGAGCCCAACTTATGTTAATTTCTGCTCGTTTTGAGTTTGATTCAGTTATTTATTGCTATTTTTGTTCGTTTTGGGTTTCATTTATTTATCGATGCTGATTTGCGGTAGTTTTCCGCTTGGTAGATTATCTAGAGCTAGTATAGAAATATATCTATAGAAATGAATTACATTTTTTTGCACAGTCAGCAGAGCACACTGAAGATGAAGTAGCCTTAAACTTTGACTTGAAACGTTATACCACTTCCTTCAGAAAAGAATTTCGGAGGGTAATTCCGTGTTGATAAGAAAAGAGGGTAAAGGTGCAGTTTGGTTCCTCCTGTAGTGTAGTGCGCAGGAGCCCTATGGTGAAGGTGGAGGTTTGTTCTCCCTTATAAAACAATTTATTTCAGCAGATACAAAGAAGAAGCCCATTTGCGGCATTCTGTGGGACCACAAGATCCTGTACTAGTATCAGATCCCGCGAGTGGCAGTTTACGCTCGTCAAGTTCTGGCTGTATCAGCCACATGTGCCCCAGCTAAATGGCTTTTTAGCACGACAGGACTGATAGTGACTGCAAAAACATCAATGGCTCCAGGCAGAGTGAACAAACTCAATTTTGTTACATCAATTGTAACTGAAGTGATGTAACCGCTGATTTAAAATTGTTGGTTTTGTTAAACCATGGTATCTGATTTGTATACAGTGTTTTTTCGATGTCGTTTTTTTTTTTTTTTTTTACTTCCTTTTGTATATATTTGATGAACAGGAGATGTTTGAACTTCAAACTTTGAAAGTTATACAGACATTAGCCCAAATCATTAACAAGAAGGAAATGACTAAACACGGGATTTTATAGGAACAATGCGATGTTAAACATAAGCACAACATAGGTTTCCCTGGGTCTAGTGGCTAAAAATGAGAATTCTACTTTGTCTGATCGATGGTGAACATAAACACTTTCCGCACGGCCCAAAAAATTCTTGTTTTGTCATATTGTTCTTGTATGTTTTTAGCCAACCATTTAAAAATCCTTACTAAAATCGAGGTTGAACGTGCTTGGTGAAGTGGAATTTTTATTTTTATTTTTAATTAGAAAAATCGGCGCGCCGTGGCGCGCCGCCGGTCTAAAATCGGCGGTGCGCCGCCAAAAAAATTTCGGCGCGCCTGGCGGCGCGCCGCCGCCGTTACTGAATCACACATTCGCCGCCGTCAATTCGGCGTGGCGCGGCTTCGGGGACTACCTGAAATGAATTGAACCACTAATCAGACAATTACGGATTAAACTAATGCTTTCACTATGAAGAAAAATGTAGAATAATCTACATATGTAGAATCTAGAATAATTGCACGGTGGGTGCTGAGGGGATTAAAGTTCACTTGTTAATACGGAGACGATAGCTTATTTCTGAAAAATACAAATCTATTTTGAGAATCAAACTCTGCGATTACTGTTTCTTCAAGTATAGTTCTGCAAGATTTAAACTTTGATGTATGCAGCGGGGGTTAAAGTGGCGGTAACCCTCCTCGGATTTAGGATAGCTTTGGATAAGGCATTAAAAACTAGTCAACTAGTTATTTTTTAAACAAACATAAAGAGTGAGGTTAAAACTTAAAACGATTAGAAATTCTTTAGTAATTAAGAGGCCTCCTCAACCTGGTGCTCTTGCGCTAAAGTTCTACTTGTTGTCCCCTAGGCTTTCAAAGTTTCCCCTAGCCTTTCAAAGTTTCTCCTAGGCTGTTAGGCGTTCAGGTCTCCACTGTTCCACAACAAGGATACAAGAAACAGAATGAGAAGCATTGATTTCGCAATGTTTCAAAATGGGAGATCTCATTTATGGGCATTTTCTTTAGACACCAAAGTTTACTTTTAAAATGTTTTAAAAGGAAATTGGTACCCATGCGATGGTCCATTAACTATAATGCAGTGATTTGCTCTCAAATACTTTCAGTAAAGGACTAAAAGCCTTTAGCTTAAAGAGCAGGTGATCGAAGAAGTGCAGCCTCCCTTAAACACCGAATCACTTCTGTTCATTTTAAGTTTTAGTGTCGCTCTTTACTTTCATTTGAAAAAGAGCTTGCTTTTTATTTCGATTTATTTTTTAATTTATTTTATATCAAGCACATTTGATATTGGGAAGCTCACTCCTCGTTTACAATTGGTAAGCCTATTCCCTCCAAGAGGCCATTTCGGTTACGAAAAACTTCTTAACCTCATATCGCTCCGAGGACATACTCGTTATTTGAGATTAGAGAGCCCATTCCCTACTTAACCTTTTTCTTGGTTAGAAATGACTCTTCAATCCTGAGGTACTAAGTCTTTTTGTGCTTTAGAGCGCATTAAGATCAGTAAACACATTACTTATCTGCAATTAGAGAGGATATATTATATTCCTTTCTACAGACGAGTCCTGGCTGGTAAGGAATTTTTAAAAAGACTGTAACTCCGTTGTACAAAATCTGCTTTTTGCTTTATAGTATCTCCATTAAATCTTTTTAACCTTCTTTTGACCCTTCCATAGTAATCTTATTTCATACAGTTAAATAACCTTTACATAGCTATAAAGCTGTCTTGCTACAGCATTAGCCCATGCATTCAGAACCCATTCCCCATTCATCTATTTTTATAGATTGTAACTGTGTGTTCAGTCGGAAAATTATTGACATGAACACATGTATAATGTTTAACTGATTATTTGCTTAAGTTTTTTTTCTGTTTACGCTACGCCGTTTTAAGCCTCGCAATGGCCGATTTTGTCAAAAGGATTAACTTGTTGATTAAACGAAACACTCAAGAATTACGCTTAGGTTAGATCTCAGAAAACCGGTTTCATAGCCACAAAGACAAGTGACGGGTGATAGAATAAATTGGACTTATGTAATTTGGACTATATATTTGCACATTGGGGTGGGGGGGGGTAGTTTGGGTTATGTTAGGGGCGCTGTCCAAATACTTTACTCCCCCTCCCCTAATGTGCAAATATATAGCCGAGATTATATTAATATACAAATTCAAGGTTATATTAAGGTTTTATTTCATTAGGATGAACCTAATTTCACTCCTTCGGTGTTTTTTTTTTTTTTTTTTTTTTTTTTCTTTTTTTTTTGCAAAATACTTTGCAATATATAAACTCAATTATAAAAACAAACTAAAAAGTTCACAATTATTTCGGGATATTCATTTTGTATATCACTGTATTTGTAACGACAGATTTTTGTTTTATTCTTTACTCTAGTCTTTTCTTTACTTACTAGTCATTACTTTACTTTAGCTTCTCAAATTAGTTTTTGTTTTCGCTTTATTTCTGCTAGTTTAATATGTGATAATTTTTCTTCAATGGTTCCTTCCTCTGCATAAAGCATTTTCAGATGGAAAATTAACTGACACAATAAAACTTCTATTTGACTTATAAAAACTGTCTATTTAGTTTTTGCGTAAAGTGCAATTGACACTTTAGCCTTTGAAGGAATTTGATGGGGTTGCAACCGCCCTCTTGTGCACATAATTTTAGTTCGAAAATTTTTGTTTTATAATTTGTTTAATTGGTGTTTAAAATTTTGTTTTGTAACTAATTTTTGCTTGCTTCACCGTTGCTTTTACCATCACCTATTTTTAGTTTTAGGTCTCATTCCTTCAATTATAGCTGTTTCTTGTCGTTTAAGTCTGGCATGGCATAAACTTATTGTTTCTCATTCGATGTTTGAGTTTGCTCTTTACTTTTCGTGAAAAATCTTGCTTATTTAGTTTCTAATAAAAGTTGCTCTGAAGCAAGGGAATTTCTTTTCTATTATGTTATTTTTATCTTTAATGTGACAAATTGTTACGGCCATCTATATTTAAAGGCTTTTTTAGTGTTATATCTAGATGGCAGTATAATTTGGTGTTGAAATCTAGCTAGGATCTTTTTTCTCCAAGTTTATTTTAGCGTGGCAGGACTGTTTATCTATTTAGCTTCTTCTTTTTTGGATTAAAATGGAGACACTTTCGCATAACCTCGTCACTGGAATACAATTCCAAGCCCTGCAGTTTGTTGTTGCAGCTGAGTTTGAGCTCTGGGTTCCGTATTGATGAGCTGAGATCAAACCCAATGCGCCACTACAGGATAAATCTATCTATAAAAATTTGACATCGGTGTTTCTGTCTTTTTTCTATTAAGTAGTTTTCATCTTTGGAAGTGGCGACCTGTAGCAGCGCTAGGATCATCTTTATCTGGAGAAATTTTAGAAAGCTAGAAAACTTTTATCTTTATGAACGGGAACAGCTTTGCTGTAATTAATAATAGCAATTTTTGTCACAGTAAAAGATATTATTCGCTGAAATGTCATAGAGGATTACCACTCTCTTTTACACCTAGTAATGCTGGATGCACCGAAACAAGGAAGAGGGATTAACCCCATGGGATTTCTGAGTAGCTATGGTTCTAAGCTAATGTGTATATTAAAGTGTAGGTTTTTTGCCCAGAGAAGTATAGGTTATGTTTATTTATTTATGTTCATAAAGCCCAATTGTGTCTAAAAAAAATAGGGTATAAAACGGACCTGTGGTGTATCTAATGAAATAGGCTTACTGAAATAAACTGAATTGAAAGGCAATTTCATCATGAACCCCGTTTTTATAGAAAAATACAGGGGTTTTTTACCTTCAACTCTGGAAACGTAATAGTTAATAGAACCTGGAGCGTTTAAGCCCTGCTTATTAAAGTAAAGCTAAAAAGCAATGTTGTATTTTACCTCTGGAAAAGGTTACATATTAATTAAACTTTCGAGCTTTAACTTTAGCTTAAAACGTTGCAATACTGTTGTAATTCTTAGTTTTTTAAGAGGTTTCAGCCAATACATTGCTAGATAACATTGATTCTTACCTATTCTAGATGGCGTCTGAGAAATTTTGCATTAGTCGGATAAATGGTCTTGTGGTACTTGTAACAACAGAGCTCACATGCAAAGATCCAAATAGGGAAAATTCTATTCTAATTTAAATAAATTTTTGTGTAAATCAATTAAGATCTAAATAGAGTTTTGGGATTTTTGGTATTGAATTATGCAAAAGAATTCAGATTATAACCTATTTTGTTTTTCCTTTCGTCTGAAGGTAAATTACTACTCTTTGAGCAGATCTTGAAATTTCGAAGTCCGAGCCCCGTACCCTAGGACGAGGCATCTTGGTTATACGCTACCCAACGCCTTAAGATACGTTTAAACTATATGCATTATTACAAGGGTATTACCAAATAACATAAATGTGCGCCGTCAAAAGTTGTTTTTTTTGTAGCAAATTGTAAGTTCTATTCTCTTATAAGCTTAAAATCAAGGTTTGAATGTGCCTTGACCTATTAAACCTTTCTATTTACTTAATGTTATCGTATTTATTGTCTGTATTATTGTTTCAATTGACTTTATGACATTTTTAGGTGACATCTACATTTTGGGATACACTAATGTGGGAAAATCATCGCTATTTAATGCATTATTACAGTCAGATTTATGCAAATCTGACGCTGTAGATCTTATAGATAGAGCCACGACTTCTATTTGACCTGGAACAACTTTGAATCTTTTAAAGGTAATAAAATAGTTTACTTTTTGAACAACAATTTTTAAATCATTGCCTGTAACTTCCCTTACTCCTACTTAATCCCTCTGTCTCCCAAAGCTCTTCAAAAACTGGAGTGTAGATGGGTATCTTCCCTCCTCGGAAGACTATAACACGCAAAGTGTGTCGCTTGGAATTATTAAAAAAATAATCTATTTTATATACTAAATTGTTTTTAAAAATTGTCTTTTTTATCTACACCCTCACCCTAGAATGATTTTTAAATACATTTCAGGCGTAAGTACGACTTTTAGTCTTCTATATATTATTTTCGTAATCAAGAAATGAATTTATTATTTATTGTTAAGATACGAGGATTCTTAGTTGCCTCTTGTTAACCATATTCAATATCAGCACTATTACTTGGGCTATTTCTAATAGTCTTCCTTTTCATCACTATCGTCACTGGTGATGATGACTTTTACGTAACTTTTGTTTGTAAATCAATAAATAAAAGCTTAAATCAATAATTTAAGCTTTTTAATGGATTTATCGAATTTTCTTACCCCGATTGTAGTAGCGCATGTGAAATATTAGGAAGAATGAAAAATTCTTTAACCTCTTAATGATTTTTTGCTATAGTTATTTTTATCTTTCTTGCTGCCACGAAAAATATAAATTTTGAGGCCATGGTATTAAAATTGCAACGATAAAAGCTATCTATTAAACTCATTATTTCTAAATCGAAACCAACACTTAAGTGTTATATTCGAATATTTTTTTTTAATTTCCTTACCCCCGTATTAAGAGACTCTTTCAATGCAAGTTGGTTACTTTGAATATCTTTATGTAAATAAGGCACTAATTTATATTGATTTTTCAAAATGGGAGTATTGGCAGCAGTCAATTTGGTTGTGTAATTTCCATCTTTTTCTTCCACTCCTTGGTTGAATATGGATTTTTGGAAACAAACGAATTTCCTTGGTCTTTAGCTCAGCTACTCAGTTTTCAGCTCAGCTGCTCATGGCTGTCTGGAAGAGTGGAAATAAATCGGGATTAGATTAGAACTAAACTTTGGTTCCTGTAAAAAAAAGAAGACATTCCTACACCATTCCAAACCGAGAAGCTTCCAAGAAGACATGAAATAAATCTCTGCATCCTAACCACAATATTAAAAGGGTGGGAATAAAAGTAATTCAAATTAAATTTAAAACCAAATCAGCCCACTTTAGAAGCTAACTTTTTAATTTCATGTTTGGTAATTTATACCTTTTGTGGAGGGGTTTTGAAAGAAAGGTTCTTTATCAAGTAGACCTCCGCTGGAGGTGGGATTGCGTCTGTTGGATGAAGTATTACAACCTTTAAAATTTTTTGAAAGTAATATTTTTCTCTCATCTTGTAGTCTTATTTTTGCCTGTGTTGTATCAAATTTTATCTCAGATGAATGGCAACCCAAGGTTGGAAAACCAACATGTATGCATAAATGCAATATTAAGAGGGAATTTGTAATAGGATTTTTTTTTCAAAGACGGAAATTTCATATTCAGAAACACTACATTTCAAACTTGATTCTTGAATTTCAAGGGGGAGAAAGGCATTTGAAATTTCTGCTCAGGGATTCTCAGGGAAAATATCCAGTACCAAATTTACTTCTACAGTGGTCAGCAGTACACATTTTAGGCATTGCGTTACAACATTGAGCATTTTTTCAGTTATCGCGCTTTTTTTCGTCTTATATCAGTCATTTGTTTGTCTAATATTTAGTGTGATTAGTGGAGTGGCAACTTTGGTTAGTTAGTCATCATGTGTACATAATCACAAAATCAATAGGGAGGTATCATAGGATCTTTTTCCCAGTGTGTATTTTGTGTATACTTTAGCGCATATTTTGCCACCCACTTCAACAAGTCTTTTACTTCATGGGGTTACCTTTAAACTGTGGTTATTGTCTGTTTGTCGTAATGAATCTACCTCTATCTCAGAGGCAGAAACTTCAGATGAGACAACTGTACATTTTAGAATACTATTTTCAAATTTTCAGAAGGGTTTTTTAAGCTTTGTTCTGAAAATTTTCCAGAGAGAAAATTCTGTAACAAATAAACTTCTGCTGTAGTTGGGAGCACACATATTAGAGATAGTGTTGCAGGGCTGAACTTTTTTCTGCTATTGTACTTTTCCGTCTTGTATCATTTATCTATCTGTCACGTAGTGAGCTTCATTTATTGAAGTGGTTACCTTGTTTGATCTCCCTTCCCCCGAATCAGTTTGCTCATATGAACTCCCATTGTTTAGTTCCAGTAAACAAAGTTTTTTCTTTCAAGTTTCCATTGGCATCTCCCTCTGCTATTCGTGTTTATGACAGAACCCAACGATTAATAGAAGAACGTGAAAAGAAAAATCTAGAAATTCAACTCGAAAAAGAACAAGTGGAGAAAACTCAAAATCGGGTCTATGCCTCGTTGATGGGTGAGTTGTTTTTATCATGCTTGGGTTTTATTACACATATGTACATGTTATCTCCATGTTTGTGTTTTATGACAAATATGTACATGTTATCGTCCATGTTTGTGTTTTATGACATATACGTGCATGTTATCGTCCATGTTTGTGTTTTATCATACAGGGCTTAACACTGGATTTTTTTTTTAATGGGATACGGGGCTGTAAAGACAAAGAAAGATACAGATGGGAGGGATTTTTTCTCTGATGATACTTTAAAGGCTATCCCCCCCTCGGTTACGATTTTTGGTTACTTTTGGGCTGTATCGCTCCTTACAATTGAACAGTTATCATGAACTTTTTTTGGTTGCTATAAAGAAAATAATATATTACGGATAATTAGAAATTACTGATATTACTGATAGATACTAATAGTAGATATTACTGACACTGATCCATACAGATATTACTGATAGTAGGTATTACTGATAATGGGAAAAGTCAAAATCCGGTCTACGCCTTGTTGATGGGTAATGTGTTTTGTTCATGCTCGTGTTTCATCAGACGTATTGCATATGCTTATCATCCATGTTTGTAAATTTTAAAGGGCTTCACAATTTTTTTTTTTTTTTTTAATGAGCTGTTGAACTCCGTACAAACAAGGTGATAAAGATGGGAGGGATTTTTCTCTGATAATAGTCTAAAAGCAAACCCGAAAGATTGAAAAATTTAGAACTAAACTGATAATTTAAGAGGAAGAACAAGAACAGATATTGCAGCCGTTGAACTAAACAATGTTTAGACAAATGTGGGTGCCAATAGTAAGAAGCAGATCCAGACCTCCCTCCTGCCTTGGAAAAACATGACCTTTTGGGGAAACACTTTTAACTAGAAGGGCTAGATCAAGAATTTAACCCCCATCCTTTAGGACACCAAATTTAAAGAAAAAACGCAAAACCCCTAAATTTAGGGGAGAAATAAGTTAACACTAGATTTAAATAAATGTCCAATATTTGCCCTCTTTGGATAATTTTTCGTGTACATACCTCACAGATTAATTACCTTTTTATATTTACTTTGGATACGCTCTTGCTTTAATATATGTGCTATAATTTAGCAGATTAGAATCAAAAGTCAGAATTTCTATATTTGGTAAAATTCCCCAATGCTATTTCTGAAAATTGTTCCCAATTTTCTGATTTGCAGTTGCTGTGAGACCCTTCATTTAGTTTAAGCGCGAAAAATAATGAATAATCCACGGACAAGAAGATGAGCTAGTCTGTGGGATGTGAAACACCTAATTAATATGGCTGAGATAGATCCTTACGGAACTCCAGATATATGTTTATATTTGCCCTTTTCTTTTCACGAAAACTTTGCTTATTTCTATTTACCTTAGAGGCTAATTTATCTGTATGAAAGGAGGTTTTGTCCATGTTATTGTTTTGGATTCCTCTATGTGAAGTACGAAAGACAGTGAAAATGAAATCTGATTATTTGTACTGTTTAACTGGGAAGTTACTTGCCCAAATTTATCTTGAAAATTAGTTATCGATAATTAAGTTTTTAGTTAAGAATACCTTCATATTTAGCTATCAAGTTTTGATAGTGATGGGGGCTAAATATAAAATAAAGAAAGGGGATTCAGCAAAAAAAAACAAAAAAACAACAAACTATGGAACCAAGGAGCTTTACAAATTGTAGCTTTCTTCAGAGTTTTATGAATTAGTAATCAACAGATTATTAATGTTAGAATATTTATAGACAGAAAGTGTTGTCACATTTAGCCATTTAGTTCTGCTTTTTCATTTTCACGGTCGAACACGTCAATACTGATGAACATGTAATGCTGCACCAAAAATTTCATAATTTTTAAATTGCCAAAAGAAAAGCCTTGGAAAGTTGCAATTTCAGGGACGACTAAACTCAACGTGGGCCCGGGGGGGGGGGGGTAAAAATTTTTTTTATACCAATCAAAAACAATAATAAAGAGGCAATCGAAAAGTAGAGCTTGTTCATGGAATAGAAAATAATTAGTTACCATTATTTAAAAAAAAACGACGATACAAAATGGAGATAGATCCTTACTCTCAGTTCAGACACGAAATCTTTTCAAATTTGATCTTTACTTGTCATAGAAAACTCCAGTTAATTTCATTTTAACTTAGGGGCTGATTTAACTGTTTAAAAGGAGGTTTTGTTGTTGTTTGTTCTGTGAAATAGTTTACTTAAATCAATCATACAAAATAATAGACAAGTTTATCCAAGAAACAGAACCTGTCCATGGGCTGGAAAACAGGCAATTAAAAACCCATTTAAAAATGGAGTTCTTTGCTGCAGTCCAGACGCAAAATCTATTTAAATTTGCTCTTTAACATTCATGGAAAACGTTTGTTTATTTTTATCTTAAACGCTAATTTGAATGAACTAAACAGGTGAGGAATGATTGAAATATAAAATGACTAAAGTATTTAATAAAAAATTACTAAAGTATTAAATAAATTTGACTGAACTAAACATGTGAAGAATGATTGAAATATAAAATGACTAAAGTATTTAATAAAAAATGTCTAAAGTATTAAATAAATTTGACTGAACTAAACAGGTGAAGAATGATTGAAATATAAAATGACTAAAGTATTTAATAAAAAATTACTAAAGTATTAAATACATTTGACTGAACTAAACAGATTCTATTAGCGAGCCAAGATAAATACAGCTATCGAATTTTTCCAATTCCTGTCCGTAAAGCACAAGCTGATAATCGGATTGTATATTCAGGTCCATGACTATAATTTTGACTTTGTTGATCTTCATTCCAAGTACCTGAGAGAAATATGCTATTTTATTTTGCATTGCTTGGGCAGTTGTTGGATCAGCAGCAAGAGTAATAATGTCACCCGTGTAGTCCAGGTCAGACGCGTTAAGGCCTAATCTCGTAATGACACCATCAAAACTCGAGGGTGGCTGGTTATTGTCAATGTAAAGTGGCATATGTCATCCATTGTCAATGTAAAGTGGCATAGGTCATCCTTTGTCAATGTAAAGTGGCTTTTGGTAGTCTGTGGTTAACCATATGAAGAACATGTCCCAATTATCTCCATTGTCAAACTCTGATGGTGTCGGTCACTAGAGGTTGTCGTGCCATGTCATTGATGGACCGGCTTGCTGTCTGCAACCAGTGGATTTTCAGTAATCTATAAAGGCGTTTGTTTTTAAAAGCTAGGAGCTTATTTCTCTTGTTCTCGATTCGGTTGACATGCCTCAGTGGCTTAAAGTAGTATTGGCATAACATTGCTGTTAAAAAGACCTAGGTTTAGGCACAGAGAAAATTTCTGACATCTACATACTTGACGTTGGTGTGTCATTTACTGATTGCTGAGGCATTTGCTTATCCTTTTCTGGTGAGCAAGTCTTTCACTGTCGCGCAAGTGTTTTCGATGATACTATCTACGTATTTGAACCGGACAATCTGTTCAACATCATAGTTGCCATAGTCGCCACACATGATGGACATCAGATTCACTAGTTACAATGCATTTGGTTTTCTGTCCGCAGACCAAAATAAGTTGGCCTTTGCAGTAACCTTATCTAGGAGTTCTTGATGCCGTTTTTTGCTTGACTCAAGCACTCCTATGAACAGTAGATCAGCAAATAAAATTATAATTCGATTAGAATTGCGCTACACTAATTAAAAGTAATAAAATTGAAATTAAAAAATTATACTATGCAAGTTTTCTTTTATTTAATAAGAAGCACTTCTTATTTGGCTGAATAGAACTTTATGGGGTTGTAATGAAAGTTTTTAAACCTTAACTGGAAAATACAGTTATTTTAGTTCTTTCGTCACTCAAAGTTTTTTGCATGTTAAATCTATTTTTAATACAATAATATAATCATTTATCGCTGCACAAATACATGAATTTATAACTACAGTTATCCAGAAGAAACATGGATACTTCTGTTTTTTTTCTTTGCTTTTTTTGAGAAAGAGAAAAAAAATGAACAGGGCTTGAATGAGACAGAAACAGAACATAATGTTTACGAAAGATTCAAAATTAATTGTTGTGCAGGTTGATTAAAATCTCTAGATCTGTAGCTCATATTTGGGTCTGATAAATTGTCTTCAATCTGAAAATTTCTTTACAAACTTTCCCAGCCCTTAGTTTAGGTCTTGGATCCTTCCTCAAACTTTAATTCATGCAACACGACAACTTTCTGAGTTAGCGAAATCCTTCTCCTCTCAGCTTTTATTAAAAAGCATATCAATGGTCGGAGAAGATTTCTCCAGAATTAGAAGTATCAGTCTTCAGTTAAGCTTTTAGATTTATCTGGAACTTTCAGGGAACTGAGAGGAAGCATTCAAAATTTTGATCGCGGAAAATTTTGTGGAAAAGGTAACGTCTTCCACCAAACAGGTTATTGGGTATCATAATATTTTAAATAAGTCAGATAGTCATATTCTTGTTTATCCTTCCTTTTGTTTCTTGCTGAAAATACTGGTTGGCTTGAGTTGTGTTGTCCTTTAATCGTCAAACAGAATTTCGATAAATTTTCTTTTCTCGCCAACCCTTTTATTAGGGTTTAACCCCCCCCCCCCCCAACTTGATTTCTGTATCTACTTCTGATTGAGACTGATTTTTGATAAATATCTAACTTTAATTTTATAGTAACGGTAGAACATAGGTAAATCGAGGTCAATATTCCTATGGTCCTCTTTCAGTATGACCTAGTAACTTTCTACCTTGAATTGAGGTTTCTTAATTACAATCCTGGCTAATGAATTAACTGCCTTATTGATTATCTTAATTATCTTAATGCTGATTTCAATGACAATAATGTATTGGCGATTCAATTAGAATGGTCCCAATCTGAAAAAAAAACATATTTTATTTTCTGTCGCATTTTGTGAGATATGTCAAATAAGGATTTGACTTAATGGATGTTTTTTTAATAGTTAATAGTTGCAACGTAGACATCATTTAAGATTAAATTTTCATTTCTTTTTCGCCAGTTGAAAATTGGGAGGTTTTTCTTTTCAAACCTGGCTCAATATAACTATTTTTGTGTACATTTACTGCAACCTCACTTCTTTTTATGATTATGTTTTTTTTATAGTTTGTATGTTTTTTATATATATTTTTACCCCCCCCCCCCCAAAAAAAAATATATATATATACAGTGAGGAAACCTGTTGACTTGTTGAAATATTGATGCATCAAATGCGTGAAACCAACTTGAAGCCCGGCTAGCTCAGATGGTGGAGCACTAGACTACCTATTGTGAGGTCATATTTTGAGCCCAATGTAACGCTTTTCTTCTGTTGGCAAAAAATAAAAACTGAGAAATTATTCCTATTTGGGAAAAAAGTTGTTTTCTAGCTATAACTACAACTATTAACTTAATGCAGTACCAAGCCGCCTGAGGCCAACACAGCTACGCACACTTCCCTTCCATCCCAGTCTATTCAACTCTCCCTCTTTACATACTCCCAAGAAGTTCTTATTTTCGTTAAATGATTCCTTACGACATCCTCCTACCCCATTTGGAGACTGCCTGCTTTTCGTTTGGTCCTAGACGGTTGGCCGACAAGGACAGTCTTTGGCAATCTGCCATTCTTCATCCACAGAACGTGTCCTATCCATCTCATCCTTTTTCTCATTATAGCCCTTGAAAGAAGGACTGTGCCAAATTTTTCGTACAGCTTACTGTTTAAGATATGGCTAGTCTGTCAGCTTCCCAAAACAATCCCTAGGAAATTTCTCTGGAAAAATCTAGTAAATCTTCCTCGGTTTTTTGGAGCACCCACACTTTAAAACTATACTTGATCATTATCATCACTAGCTTCCAATATTCTAATCTTGGTTTGCAGACTTATCTTCCTATCCTTCCAAACTACCATTGGAGCTACTAACTACTACTATTATGATAGAAACAATCGATATCAGTCTAATGATATAAGGCATATTAGGCAGATAGATAAAGAAGCTGATTAAAGGGGGGTGAATGAGGGGGGGGGGTTATCTTTTTAACCCGTAAATGAGTAATCCCAAAGTTATAATTATGGTAAGTCTACTCGGTTTCGGCTCTCAACCGGGGGATCGAGCTGGAGTTTTCAGGGACACTTTCTGTGGAGGGGGGGGGGGGGCTCAAGACAATTTTTCTACAATCGTTGCGAAAGAGTGCATACTACGTTTTTATGCGTATTGTTCGACAGACTGTGCAGCTAATAAAAATATGTACCTTCGGAGACTTAAATATTCATAGCAGAATGGCTGACGATGAAACATCAAAACAACAATCCATTTCTTTCCTCATATTGCGATAAATTTTGGAGTAACAGTCGCTCTTTATGATTCAAGTCTCTCTACGGTTATATTTTTGTTTTTGGTTGGCTAAGTATCGCAACTTTGACCAATCAGAATTATTCCGTTTTATGATGTTCTCTTTTGCACGATATTTTTTTTCTTGTATTCTTCATTTCATCCTTTCTTGTATTCTTTATTTTTTTACGGAACCAGTTTTATGTGAAGCTAATCTCATGATCTTTTTCCCCTTTTTTGTTCGGATGCTTTGCTGAACGGAGGTGAGAATGGGACTTAAAAATGGAATGCAAATGATGGAAATGGATGGGAAATGAAAATGAAATGAAAAATGTCAGTGTTGGCTTGGACTTCTGACTTAGTACAAATACCTTTTACACCATTACAAACTGTTAAATTCAATTTTAAACTTCCATAATTTGTCTATAAACAATAGGATAGGACGTTGAGCAAAAAAAAGCGTAGGGAGGTCCACGCTCTAGGAAGATAAGTAATAAAGGAGCTGGAATCTATAGCTGTGTTTGCGATAGGCAGAGTTGTTGCAGTAGCAGATGTGATTAGTCAGAGCTTATTCTGTAACATAAGTAGCCCTCAGCCTATGGTTTGCAATTCTATAAAAGGGGAATTTGTAAGGGATTTTTAGTTTTTTTTTATGAATATTTCATCTTTTTAAGATATACCATAAAAATATTTTGATATAAAATTATTATAAAAATCTTTTTTTATCACGAGCGTAATAAGTGAGTCACTTATTTAATATTGAACGAGAACTTTGTTTTTGTTATAGCAGGTAAATGTGGTCTCCGAAGTTATGTATATCTTATGTTAGTTTCACAGGTTTGTCGTGTTAGATAACATGGTTGTAATGGCCGGTGCGGAGAACTTTTATAAACAAAATCTTGTCAAAACGCAAAACGGGAGAGAACAGCTAGGTGTAGATATTTTGGTATCTGCGCTCAACCACGATGGGTCAAAAACTGCTGCAATATTTGTTGGGTCGCCACTCTATTGCTTTTGACAAAAAGATATGTGAAAAAACGCTTACCATGGTCTTATCCAGGAGAGGGGGAAGCACCAGGTCTGATTACCCTCCTGAAATTTTTGTCCTTCACTTAAAAAAGCAAAAAAATGCATATAAGAAATTTTTTTATTGCGTTTTAAATGGTAGTTAAGCTGTGTTAGGGTCAGATTTGAATTTCGCTGCGGTAACTGGTAATTTTATTAAGTGGTAATTTGGTAACGGTAATTTTGAGTTACTCGATCTTCTATATTTTCTCGATCAATAAGCTGTTTAATTACAACAATAAGCTTTATTTTAAAATCCTATAGGCAACTCCTTTCATATACGTAATAATTTCTGTTCGTTTTAAGTTTTGATGTTGCTCCTTACTTTTAGTTGAAAACACTTGTTTTTCTTTTAATTAATTTCTGATCTTTTTTAAATAGTAACAGGAAATCCGGCTCTCTCTCTCCATGAAAAATTCCGGCACTTGTGTATTGTACGCCAAACACTTAAGTTTACGACGTGTAAAACTCAAGAACAAACCGGTTTCTTCGTTTCTCTAGAAACAAATTTGGACCGTATATTTGCACTTTAGGGGGGGGGGGTGGAGAGTAGAGCTGGTCTGCATGCAAAATGTGTTAGGTACGATTATTCTGCATATTTTTGAGTAAGAATTGTTTTCTGACTTCATACTGTACAAAAACTTTACCCCCCTCTCTTATGTGCAAATATATAGCCCAAATTTATATATTTAATTATATAATTCCCATCTATTCTGTCTCTTGTTTATGTCTTGTCTCACGCTAAGCTGAAAGAAACTAACGAAGAAACCGGTTTTTTCTCTAGTTTTACATAGCGTAAACTTGAGTGAGTTGCATATAATACACAAGTACCAAAATTACTTCTCCCTATGGAAAATAAAAACACAAAACTCAAATAAAATTCTAAAATTTGGAAAGTCTTATTTTCCACGGGGGGATATTTCATGGAGGTGGGGGTATTTTCCGGGGGTTGTAAAAGTCTAGAAGCGAGGTAATTAGCCCAAGGCCAATTAGGAACCACAAGCATCATTTTATGCACTGGGTTATATACCGATTTGAAGCCGTTTTGTTACATTACGTAATATATTTTTTATAATTTTTTTTCTTATTTAAATTAATTATCGAACAAACCCTATTTGCAACAAAATACTTAAAATCCGTATTTATTGTCTAATTTATTAAAATAAGCATGGCCTTGTTTTTTTGTTTTTTTTCAGCAAGTCACATCATTTTTTTTAAGTTATTCCTAATTTGGCTTTCCTTGTACAATCTGTTCCGCTCTTTAGCTCATTTAATGATTCTTTGTTTTTTTTACTTACTCGTATCGTATTTACGAAATTTACTTACTTAATACGCTTAACACTTAACGCCATTCATCTGAGATCAAACAGAAAGCATATCGATCCCGAATAAGGCTGGAATTGGTCAGAATAAGGATTTAGAGGGAATTAGAACTTCATGATACGGATAAAAAATGAAGTATTTAATAGATTGGAGTGGAAGAGGAACGTGCGTAGCTGTGGTGGTCTCAGATGACTTGAGGTTACAATGGGTTATTAGCAGCAGTAGTGGGATATGACTAATCGACTCAATTAGTTTTACTTAAAATATGCTTATTAAAAAGAATAAAATTGCCTTTTCAGGTGCGTATTCACAGGTTCTTTTTTTCAAGAAATTTCCTTTGGAGACTTTGGAGAATTATACTTTCGAGTGCCGATGTTCACATATCGACGCCGTTTGGTTTTACACTTAACAAAATTTTTCCGACTTCTGTCGACTGAGCTTTATGTTTTTTTTTCAATTTAACAGTATTTTAATTAGAGATGTTGAGAGAATATCTGTGGAAAAAAACTGTTTTCTTAAAAAAATTTCTAACTGGTAAGTAAACGACTTACAGAGAAAATTAACCTCCATAATTACTTACTCGTTAAATACAAATTGTTTATTTTTATTAACGCTAATCTGTAAACAATTTCTGAGACCACACTGGCTAAGCATGACAAGAAAAAAAAACTCAAAAAGAAGAAAAAACGAGGATGTTTACAGTCACTGAAGATGAATATGCAATGCAAATATTCACTGGCTGTAAAATCCCCATTTTCCTAATTTCGAGTTTTTTCTTACCTTTGTAACACTAACTTAATTTTGTTTCCTTTTTTAGCTTAACAGTATTCTCCTCCAATTGTCTTCCTGTTACTGTGTCGCCGACAGAAGAAGTGGAAAACTTTTTTCATGAATGTGAGAATACACCTTTGATAGCTGTGCCGAGTGGTGGAGAAGAAAGAAGTGAAGCAGTGGCCCTCTATGGAATTTAAAGAGTTTGAAATGAAAGGCATGTGGTGGGACGAAAGCTATGCTGACATTACCCTTTCAAGTGCTGGTATAGTTTTACTTTTTCTTTTTTTACCTTTCAGTTTATAATTTGAGTTTTACTTTTTAAATTTACTTCTTCAATTCACTTTTACTTACAGTTTACTTTTACTTTTTACTTTCAGTTTTACTTTTGAACTTATTGTTTTAAAGTGCAACAGACTGATCGCTGTGTAGAACTGCATTATAAAAATGAAAAATAAAAATCAAGAAGATCGGTTGGGGTTGGGTAATTATGAAAAGTTTGACATTTTAGATTCCCTCCCTCCTTCTCACCCTCCTCTGTCTGCCTCTCACTGTCTCCCTTTATTGAGAGACATAAATAGCTAAATGATCTTTGATAACAGTAGATTTTTATGTAAAAAAAAAAAAGATTTTGGGAAATCTGGTTAAATAGGAAACAGTTTGCGGCTGAGTTATTCTTCTGGATTATAAAACAGATTATCTTGATTATCTAGATAGTCATCAGACGAATTTGTGTGTTTTTCATTTTGGAAAAGATACTCATATAATACTAAAGTATACAAACATATTATTCTAGTTTTGTGGAAAATATTTATATTATACCACGTAATTGTTGAATTATTATTCGGAATTTAGGGAAAACATATCCTTGCCATTATGCCAAAGGTCGTATCTGACAATTTTGCACCTCTGGGGTATTTGACTAAAATTGTTACAAAGCTGTCCCCAAAGGCATAATCAGCAGGGTAATATAGATCAAGAGGCCCAAAGTAGGACTGAACATACTCTGCTAATCCTCCCTTGACAGCAGATCAGCAGACGGTTTTTTTTTACTTATTTCAAAAGTTTGGAAATATCAGATTCGACCCTTAGGGGGGTAACAGTGACGGTACTCACATTACACTGTGATATGTTACTGCTGCTACTATTAAGCCGACGCACTAAGCCGTTTGAGACCAAGACAGTTCCTCCTCAATCTCAGTCTATTTTGAAGCCTCCCTCTTTACATCCTCTCAGGAAGTTCCCATCTCCCTTTAATCTTTCCTTACGACATCCTCGTGCCCCAACCGGGGACGGCCAGCTTTTCATTTGGCTTTAGACGGTTATCCGACAAGGACAAGTTTTGGCAATATGTCAACCTTCATAAAAAGAATGTGTCCTAGTTATCTCGTCCTTTCTCTCACTATAGCCCTAGAAAACAGGGTTGAATCACATTTTTCGTACAGCTTACTATTTGAGATACGGTCAGTCAGTCAGATACCAAAAACAATCTGTATGTAATATCTCTGGAAAACATCTAGCAAATCTTCATCCGTGTTTTGGAGTGCCCATGATTCAGAACCATAATTGACCACTGTCTTCGCTGTAACATCCAATATTCTAGTCTTGTTTTGCAGACTTATTTTCTTATTTTTCCCTACTTTTCAACTGTGAAAAAAACACCGGGGTCCTTGGCTATTCTTCTTTTAACATCTTCACTGCACTCATCGTCGTACCTAATAGAAATACCCGACAGTAAATGAAGCTGGCCACTTTATTAATCTTTTCAGTACCCAAAATCACCTCTTCACCTTCATTTATTCATAGTCCATGTGACTCAGTCCTTTTGACATTCATTTTTCAAACCAATTCTTAGACCCTGAACTCGCAAAACCTCTTAAGGCCTATTCATTTTGCTAACATTTTCATCTAGGATGCTTTAGTCGTCTGCAAAATTTAAGTCTTGGAGAGTCTTACATCCCCACTAGATTCCATGTTTTCCAACTGCCTTTGCTGTGCCTCTCAAACAACAAAGTCCATCAAGATGATCCGTATAAATGGGTATTGAACGCAACCCTGCTTAAATCTTGATTTAATACGAAACCAGCTACTAACCTTATTTTCTACCTTAACCGCAGCAATATAATTCTCATACATAGCACTAATCACTTTAATGTATTTATCTGGTATACACTACAAGGATAGGACCTTGACTAGGGCTTCTCTATCAGCTGAATCAAACGCTTGCTCGTAATCTATAAAACTGAGAACTAATGGCGTTTGATGATTCAGCCACTTCTCAATTATTAATCTAAAAGTGAAAATCTGGTCGACGCATCCTCTACCATTCCTAAAGCCACACTGTTCTTCGCTTAAAACTTTACCTACATCATCTCTAAGTCTAAAAATTATCATCATATTAAGTAATTTGCTTCCTAAAGAAACCAAACTAATGTCACTTTAAATTTGTCAAACACTTTAAATTTGCCACACATTTTCCAAAAATCGGTAGGTACTTCCCCTTTTTCAAAAATCATATTCATAATCTGTAATAACCTATCTCTAACCTCAAAACCGCAATATTTAGAAAACTCATTTATCATACTATCAGTACCTGGGGCCTTGTTGTTTTTTAATCGTTTTAGTAGCCTACTGTCACTAATTCTTCCTCACAAAAATAAATTTTCCTTAACATCCAACATGTCACAAACTTTTTCATTCTTTTCTGTTTCTTTTCCTGAAACTCTGTCACGGGTTAGTACATTCATAAAATGTTCTGGCCATCTCTCTTTGTCTCTTTTCTTCTCACTAACTGTGGCCTGTTCCTATCTTTAACTGGGATAAGACCAGATTGACCATTCCCTCTCAGTGTATTAATATGCAAATACAGTATTTTGCTATTATTTGTGTGGCTGCATCTTTCAGATTTTCAGCAATTTTATCTTTGGCCTCCACTTCACACCTGCTTAGTTCATATTTTATTCCTTTCTACACTTTTTTTTATATTCCTCTTATTTTCATATGATTTATCACTCAGATTGTCCTTTTACAGTTCCCTTCTCCTCTCTATTAAAAATAAGGCATTTTCTCTAATATTCCTAGCTGCGTTTCTAATTTTTTTCCCTAAGACACCATCAGCGACTTCACAAACTCTTTTCCTAATTTATTCCATCGTCAAGTTTTAAACTCTCCAGTTTAGTATTCAACTTTTCCGGGAAAGTTTCTCTCAAATTCTCATCCTGGAGTCTACCAACGTCGTAACTTTGCGGAAGATAGCTATCTAAATTTCAGCTTTAAATTAACCTTATACTCTACCATATGTTGATTTTTATTTTTTATCATCAATAACAGCACTCCTTTTTACCCTAGTATCTCGTATCAGTCCTTCAGTCTTTGGTTTACAATAACATAATCAATAAGGTTAGCTGTCTTATGCCAACTTGTGAGGCATTTTATGACCAAACACTGAATTGGTTATAACTAGATTGTTATGCCTACAAAATTACAGCAGTCTGCAACTATTAATTTTTTCTTTTCCAATACCAGATTTGCCTAGGCTAAGATGCCGTTTATCCCTATTTCTGCTGACATGGGCATTACATTTACCATTATGAACCAAATTATAGTCATGTACGATTATAGTTATGTATATATTACATTAGAGTGATATGGAAGTTATGTTGAAATATTACTATTGTTTATGAGGAGCTGCAAGGCTGCATTAATAAGCGTACGCTTAGTTAAGTCCAAATTGTTAAAGTTGAGCGGAATTGCTGTGTCAAAATTCAAGTTGTGACTAAACATTGTATTCATTGTCTAGAAGGGCTTGAGGGCTAAAAGGGTTTTATTTTCTAAAAGGGCTAAAGGATACTAAAAGGGCTTGATATCCTGCGTCCTAACGTAAAGGCGCTTGCGACTAATTTTGGTCATGAATTTTTTATGTCTTGGCCTATCCTTTGAAATGACAGCTTTTCTTAAAGATTTGTTAAATTATATATTTTGTATGGTGGACACGATTGTTGAATGATGGCACTTTTTGCAGTTACAAAAAGATTAAGCAATTATTGTTTGTCAGATGACCAGAAATATCAATGACACTTTGTAATGACAAAAAAAAATAATGGCACTTTGTCTGATAACACGAAAAAACGATGACAGTGTCTGCAGTGGTGGAAAAAAATAATGGCACTTTGTCCAATTAAGGAAGAAAGCACTTTGTTCGATGCCAGAAAAAGGCACGACACTTTCTGTAATGACAGGAAAAAACAGTGACACTTCGGCCAATGAAAGAAAAGACAATGACACTGTCTGATGACGAAAAAAACAAAAACTAAAAAAAAACAATGGCACTTTGACCAACATCAGAAAAATCATTAAAAAAAATACGAGCAAGACTAAATAGACATGGTATATGCTATTCAATATCCCAATTCCTTAAGAAACTCAAATGGTCCCATTAAATACAAACTATCGTATCTACCTATTGGGGCAGAATCGGGCTAATATTTCCTCACTAGACCAAAAATGAAAAAAATAAAATCGTATTTGATTAGAAAAATCCAATTGGTTGGATTTTGATGGAAAAATCAGTGATACAAAAAAGCGATAGTAAAACAGTTATGTGGCAAACTTTCTAACTGTTTAGAAACTGGTGCCAACGATGCATGTGGTCACATGTTGAAATCAATGGTGCTGCTGCTGGAAACCGGTGGTAAAGATGCAAGTGGTCACATGTTGAGGTCAATGGTGTTGAAATCAATGGTGCTGGTGCTGGGAACTGGTGCTAAAGATGCATGTAGTTACATGTTGAAATCAATGGTGCTGCTGTTGGAAACCGGTGGTAACGAGGCACGTGGTCACATGTTGTAGTCAATGGTGCTGCTGCTGGAAACCGGTGGTAAAGATGCAAGTGGTCACATGTTGAGGTCAATGGTGTTGAAATCAATGGTGCTGGTGCTGGGAACTGGTGCTAAAGATGCATGTAGTTACATGTTGAAATCAATGGTGCTGCTGTTGGAAACCGGTGGTAACGAGGCACGTGGTCACATGTTGTAGTCAATGGTGCTGGTGCTGGAAACTGATGCTAAAGATGCATATGGTCACATGTTGAAATCTTTATCTATTTTCGGAAGGATTTATACCACTGGAAGACGCCCCGTATATCTCAGAGTTCATTAATGTACCGTTCTAATGTGACTGCCACCTCTGTTTCTCTCTGTTTGGCGACAAATAACCCATCAATTTAAACGTCAGGGGCAATTGATGACGAATCAAATCTCCTTATTATAACTGTTATACATTTTCACTTTTTCATAGCTTCGTTAATTGTATTGCTTCCGAAACGCTGCTCTCCGCCATCTCCCGGGTTAATTTTAAATTTTTTTAATTGATTAAATAATCCTATTAATCCAGTTAATTAATGTACTTAGTTTAATTGATTAATTAATCCTATTAATCCAGTTAGTTAATGTACTTAGTTTAATGTATTTACATGCTTCCAAGGACAACAACCCGATAAAGTCTATGACTTTTAGCCCATCGATCTATTATTACATCTGATACCTGAGGAAGATATATTATTGCTCCTAAAATTATTTAGGGCTCCTATGGACCATTCTTAGGAAGTTAAGTTCAAGAACAGTTGGGCCGCCCCTTTCAAGAAGAAAAAGAAAAGTATTGGCCTACAATAGCACTTATTTTGTTTTTTCAAGTGGGGGTGGGGGCATGACGACTGTAAAACACGCGTTCTTGTGTATAATAGTTCCTAGGATACCTACTAAACAGTCTTTGGGAAATAACTTTTGTTATTTTATGTATATTTTTTGATTATTTATATGATAATATATATATTTTAGTCTAATCACTTTACAGATAGAAATACTAAGCTGCTAATGTACTTTTAGGATGGGTTGCCGTGACGCTTGGTGCAGGAAAAGAGGCGAAGATCCGGGTTGGGACTCCTGATGCTCCAGGAATTTACATGAGGAAGCCACCACTATTACCAAGAGCAGTTAATCTGCGTGGCAAAAAAATTAGAGCTTGTCCTGCTTATAGGGATCATAAAGTGGTTTTAAGTCACTGAATTCGTCAAAGGAGTGACATAAATTTGGCAACGCTGTACCTGAAAACACAAAATAAAAGGATTGTACGACTTTTCCTTGCTTCTATTCTAGTTAATTGTCATTAATATTTTCTTGAAAAAAGTGCTTTCTTATGTTTATTCACGCTGTAGGAATTTGAGCTGTTATCAGCTTTTAGAAATTGTTATTTGACTCCTAATGCTTTGTGGTATCCAGCAATTTAACCAACTTTTATATTTGAAAGGAGTTATAACCAATCTTTGGTTATTTCGTTAGCCTAGGCTACTGTTGTTAGGATTGAAGAAAAGCGATTGCGCTTGTCATATATATATATATATATATATATATATATATATATATATATATATATATATATATATATAAGAATATATATATATATATTCTGGAGATTTTTTCTTAGTGAGATGTGATTTATTCCCTTGCTTCTTAGGGGAACACTGAAAACAAACCAACCGGAAATATTTTTATTTAAAGT